>NW_015386724.1:794403-931523 GCF_001527695.2 Protobothrops mucrosquamatus | reverse complement strand
TTTAATCCTCCATCTTTCTGTCCAGCTAAATTTATTCTTTTTATCCCAACTGAATGATGGAAAGGCCTTCTATAAAGAGCTCAGGATTCTGTGTATTTGATCATTAGCAGGACAAATTCGGTATGGTTGAAGATGCCAGCAAAAATAAAGTCATGTTTAAAAATAGGTTGAATTGGGCTGGGAAGAAAAAAGATCTCCAAATTTATCAATATTCCTATGGGAAAGGCAGTTGAGCACTGAGTAAACATTGTCAATTGCTCCATGTTAAGCTCCTTCCTCCAGGTCATGGGACACAGAACATATGCAACTCAATCTTTATTTTCATTATACATCCATACAAACCCAAATGCAACATGAAGAGATAGCAGAAACCACATGCGCAAGCATGCAGAGGCAATACATTTACAGCTAATCCTTGATTTACAACCAACTGTTTAATGATGGTTCAAAGTTATGACAGCCTTGAAACAAGTTACAACCCCTCCTCAAAGTTATAACCATCACATAACCTTTGTAATCATGTGATTGCAATTCAGGCTCTAAACAACCAGCTTACATTTGTAACAGTTGCAGTATCTTACAGTCACATAATCACAATTTGCAACCTTCCCAGTCAGCTTCTAACAAGCAGAATAAATTGGGGAAGCCAGATTCGCTTAACTACTCTGTGATTCATTTAACAATTGTGTGATTTGCTTAAAGTAGCCAAAGTAAAAATGATCATCAAAATAGGGGCTAGTCACATGATAACTCATTTAATTACCTTATCATTTAGTGACCAAAATTCCAGTCTCAACTGTGCTCATAAGTCAAGGACTACCTGTACACCATTCTAATTAGACCCTCATATATATTTCTGCTCAATTAGGGGCATCATGTATGCACCCATCCTGATTACCTCTCACATATATACACACTGAAGCATCTACCTATTCCAATCATCACAGATCCACACAGATGCAACATGTTACTTTACATAGAATATGCAAGCATATCCTCAAATAATATTTAATAAGCCCCTGAATGGCTTTATGTACTTTTCCAAAACATCCAAATAATGACTCTAACAGAGTCAAACATTAAATATGAGCATGTAACCTCTGAAAATCTAGAACACTGCGGAATTGTCTAGTTTGTATCTGGGCTAAAGCTGAATAACATTAGCAAATCGCGGTCACATAGCATCATGCTTTAATCACTGTAATTCACTTAACAACCACAGCCAGAACTGACAAACTGATGTCATAAGTCAGGTGCAGTCATATGACATTTCATTTTACAAATGCATTAGTCAGCAATGGAACTGCTGATCCCAATTATGGTTGGTAAGTGAGGACTACCTGTATATTGTTCTAAGGAAAATATTCCTTTTTAATAGGATCTGCAAAAAAAAACCTAGAATAATTATGATGCTTCTGGATTATGGATGTTCTCTGAAGAATGGAAGATATATAAGAGTAAGGAATCCTCTCTCCTGCCATAATTAGTTTCTTTGGTACAGTTGAGAATCTACCATTTATATGATATCCCAAAGATGATTTTTTCAGGAGGCAACTGGACCTCTGAGCTGAAAAACCTTCTTGGATGAGAAGCGAAATGTCTTCAAAGAAAAAACAAGAAAATCCAGTTGCCTCGTGAAAAAAAACATCTTTGGGACAACTATGACCTGGATGACTGAGAATGTCCATAGACATCTATAATATATAATAATCGTTGTAAATTAATCATTTTTTTGCAGTAAGTTCAAACCATCAGTTGACCTTCCCCCATGAATTTTAATTTTATCTTCAACAGTTCACAGATAGGTATCAGAAGATTTTAAGTGTTGTTGCATACATAAGACATAAATAGGAAATTTCCCCTGCTACCAAAACTTAATCTGGAATAGGATTAAATGGAAACCAGAAGCTGGAGAATGGAAAACTGTCAGGACAGCACAAAATTCAGGAGTCATGTAGGGAAGGAATCATTTTTTCTCTATTCAGATGGGTAAACTAGCAACACTTTACATCTTTAAGCTTTCCTCACAAAAGGAGTCAAATGGGTGACTGAAGCAATAGCTGTGGTTCAGGTCAAACAGAAGAGAAACCAAGGAAGAAAAGTACTGAGCTATAAAGGGGCTCTTGCCTCCAGTCAACTTGAGCTGGATGTGTTTGTTGCTGCATTTGTGACACTTGAAAATTCTGTGAAAAAGATGCATTTTCAGGAAACAAACTCCGAAAAGGCAAACCTATCAATGATATCCTGTGAATTAAATGAGGACTCTTTCAACACCTCATTGTAAAAGAAAGCTTTGCACCATATAACTTGTGCCTCTGTAAAGAGCAGTGGTTCTCAACCTTTTTAATGCCGCGACCACCAACCGGTCGTAAGTCGAGGACTAAACTGGTCATAAGTCGAGGACTGAACCAGTCGTAAGTCGAGGACTACCCAACCGGTCGTAAGTCGAGGACTTTCCCTGCCCGGGAGCGCCGCGCATGCATGGTTCCACCCCCTGCGCCAGCCGAGGTATAGCTGGCAAGCGGCAGAGATGGAGCAGGCCGACCACCAGCTGTCCCAGCCCAAGGGGGAGGTAAGGCACCTGCCGAAAAAGGAGAAAAAAATGGCGGACAGCCTTGCTTGGCGACCCCCGTGAAATGGTCGATCGACCCCAAATGGGGTCGCGACCCATAGGTTGAGAACCGCTGGTATAGAGAATACAATGCTGGCTCAAGTACACCAAAAGGGAGCTGAAAAAAATCGCAATAGGCTAAGATAAATTTAGGACAAATTGATCTATTGATTCTCCTAGTTGAGCAGGAATTTGAACTTAGATGTGCCTTTTTATCAGATTGATAAATATGGCTAGCAAATTTTAGAAATTTTCAGCTTTTACTTATAGCAATTTTTTTTAAAGGCGGAGTCTCTTTGAATAATGTGAAATGTTTTCCCCAGGTTTTTCGTTGCATGGGCTGAATTGCCAAACCTCCTATGGACCTGTCTCCTGTGTCTGGTCTTCTTATGTCAGTTCTCTCTTCCTTTACTTTCTTAGCCTCTCAACAATCTCTTTTGCCCCCTTTGTTTTGTCAATTGCAGCAAAAGTTTCCAGGGGCTTAAATTAGAATGCTAATTTAATGCATAGGTCAACCATTAGCTAATTTTGGGCCTAGCTCTCTGGGAAAGTTTGAAATTCAAGTTCAGCCATTTGGCTTGTTGAATGGTCAGTTGGGCTTAATCCACCCTGCCTTTGTAAGACATTATTGTGAGGGGGGAAAAACAAGGCAGAATGTAAGTTTAATTTATATTTAATTTAAATATTTATTTATTTTTAAATTATGGAAAGGCTGAAGCCGAATGAGCTGGACTAATTGGCCCTGAATTAATACAATCTGCAAATATAGCTCTATATTGGCTACCTCATATTGCCCTCAAAAGAAAAGCCCTGGGGCAGTACAAAGCCGTGGGGGGGCAGGTTTTCAGGAAATCTGGAATGCTTGCAAATTAAGAATTGTCGAATGCTTGCAAACCCTGTGTGGTGCGTACTCCTGGTGTCATCTTAATATACTGTATTACTAAATATGAAGGTTCATCTTACTTTGTTCATATTTATGTTCCAGTCTGACAAATCCATTGTTGTCTAAAATCCTCTTTCTAAAAATCTAAAACAAATCTCTTTTGAACACAAGAGTCCAGATATGATTTGACAATTACATAAAAGCTTGGTGTAGTTTCTACTTCAATTGTGAGGGATGATATACAAAGTGTATCTAATGTAATCTCTCTTTAAAATCGAATTAACTATCCTTTTGATATCCTAAATTCCTTTTTTTGATTATTTTGCATTCCTGTAGAATTGCCTGTCTGTCTGCCTGCTTCAGCTGGATAATCATTTTTCTTGTTTATCTCTAATCCTTTTAATATTTCCTTCCTGCCCTTGTGTCACTGTACAGTAATTCTATTGTTTGGCATCAGTTTCAGTGACAGCTGTAGTTGACCTCCAAGTGGAAGAAAGGTGTTTTGTATTAGATTTTAACAATATAAAAGGATGTAAGATTTTAGAAAACATGAAACCATGTTTTAATCACAATATGATGCACAATTTAGTAACTATTAGAGCTGAGCAAATTCTTCAAAAGAGATGCTTCAGAACAAAGGAGAGTATAGGAAACTCCCTTTTTGATTATTAAAGCAGCCATGCTTTTTTCCCAGGCTGGTGCAATTTTGAAAATTGCTCCCAGTTGTCACTGTAAATGCACAGCACCTTTGCTTTGAGAAATAAAATCCATTCCAAAGAACTTTTTCCAAAGGATTTAGTACAGCCCTGATAAATATTGCCTGTTATTACAGGTAATCCTTGATACATGTCCATTCATTTAACATTAGTTCAAAGTCACAATGGCTCTGGAAAAAGTACTTTACAACCTGTACTCGCACGTAAGGTCATTGCCCCACCCACCACCATACAGTTCTGTGATCACAATTCAGGCACTTGGCAACCAATTCACATTTATGACCATTTGCATTATCCTTCAGTCATATGATTGCAATTTGTGACATTTTTTGCTGGTTTAGGAAAATTGGATTGACTTTTCAACCATGGTAAAAATGGTCATAAAATCAGGTTCAGTCATGTGATTACTCACTTTACAACCTCTGCGACTATGATAGAAATTCCAGTCCCAAATGAGGTTGTAAGTCGAGGACTACTTCTATGCATATTTAAAATATGCATATGCTATGCAGTGCTTTAATAAACTTTATTTTATTTCATAAATACTATGATGAAACAAAAATGTTCCAGGTAATAAAATGTAATATGAAATCATTGAACATCTATCATACTGGCAATTCTTGCATGTTGTACATTAGCTAGCATGTCAAGTTTGGTCAAAGATTTAGATTTCAGAGCTAGAATAAGCAAATTATATTTTTACTGTAAACACAACTTAAACTAGTAAATGTTCAGTAACTCTTATGCCTTTTCTAAAATATTTGATATTTTTGCATATAGCCTTCCAATCATTTTGTTGGAGATACACCCGTTGTTTATTAAGATTATTTCCCAATAATCTTCATTGACAGAAATTGTCAATGTGATTTGTCAATTGTGGTAAGTTATTTAAATTTGTAACTTTTATTTTTCATTGCTGGTTTCAGACCAGTTGGAAAAGCAATTATTTGTGCATATAAACTAATTTTTAAATTAGATATGCTCCAGATATGAATAAATATTTGTTGTTGTTGTTTTCCTTTTCTCTACTATGCAATATGAACATCCTCAAGAGTTACAAGAGAAGAAAAATATGAAAAATGGTAATCTAGATGGAGTAGCCTTATGGGCTGTGTATTGCTCTCAGGCTGAAAATTTTATTCTTTTTAAACATGTTTTCCTCCCTTCTTTTTCTGTCCATCAATATTTTAGCTTAATTTTTCTGTGGATGATGTCCCAATTTTCATTTTATTTGTATTATGCAGTATGTGCAACTTTTCTTGTTCCTTGATACTGTTTCTGAAAGTCTAGATTGGATAAAGCATTTATGACCATTATTTCAGATCTTTTTTTGTCCTGGGTTTTCTTGGTTTTTACTATTTTATTCTTTCAGTGAAGGCAGCCCGTGCTATATAATAAAGAGGTCAAGAAATCATAAGATATTTGTTGTTCCTTGAGAAATACCTTAGAACCTCCATATCATTAACAGTAAAAATCACTGACAATGCAGTAAAGATAGGAGTAAACTAGACTTATGCTAGGGAAGGGAGTGATGGTTTCTTTCTGCAAGGTTAGAAGCCAATTAAAATAGCTATGATAATCTCCAAATTGCAGACAGGACAGTAGCATTTGTTTGAAACAAGTGGAAAGGCCTTCATGCCTTCAAAACTATGAGGGGCAGGGCAAAGAGTCCTTTGAAACATGGAACAGGTAGGAAAAAGATACAGTGGTTGCCTGCCATGCGGACATAGGACTAACCATTTCATCTGAGTTCACTAGTTTGCAGTAAAGATTTTATCTGGCCACGCTGTGTCAAGTAGCTGAGAGATTTGTGCAAAGTTCAAAACCAGTTAAGCCTTGTAAAGTAGGAGATTGCAGATATACAGCCCAAGCCTCATTCAGGTGGCCTGATAACATGGAAACCTCTAAAATGCAGTGAGACTTGAACACTTTTGACAAATGAAGAAAAATTATTAGTTAAATCAGTTGCAAAATAGTGAATACATTGTAAAAATTAAGTAATAATTTAATCAGGACAATATGTAATCAGCTGATTTTTACAGTCTTTATACTTTACCCTAGTCCATTCCGTTCCTAAAGTAGCACTTAACACTAATGCAGAGTGATAATAGGGAACAAAATCACAATCTGACTACCGAAGAAGGTAATCAAGCTCCCAGAATTAATTTTTTACTACAATTTTTACTACAATCTTTTTACAACATCTTTCATAAGATGTTGAGAGGAATCTGCAGTGTCACTATTGTTCTCAGGCGTCAAATGGAAAGAAGAAAGGAAATACAATTTAGTCATTAGATGATAACAAGTAAACACATCCTTATAACATTTCCAATTAAATGTTCTTAACTCAATTGTGAAATTGTTGAGGTTATCATGCAAAATTAATTGGAAATAATTACCCTCAGAGTGCATGAACACTTCACTAAAATCCTAAGCATTATGCCCCATTAAAAAGTTGCAGGATTTTTCCAGACCATTTTTCAGCTAATGTTTACTAAATGTTTGCTCAGATACTTATGAGCTGTAGATGGTGGTCGTAGAAGGAAGGGTAGGACAGAAAGTTATTTCTCAACTAGTTACTGATGTTTAGCTCTGTGGTCAGAATTGTGACTTACTCTCAAGTCTTTGCCTTTCCATTTTCTTGACTGGTTCAGCACTGCACAACTGAAATAAGCAAGGATAGACTACCCCACTAATTATTCCTATGCCTCTACAAGGAGGCATTGATCTATTTTAATATTGTTTATACAATAATGGGTTTATTAATGCATCGAGTTATTTAAAAAGATTAAAACAGTGTAATAATTATGCTCCTTTGAAAAACTAAATATTGTAATAATTATACTCTTTTGATTCACCTCCTCCCAGTTATAAGGAAGATCCAGCACTTGTTTTAGCAAAGATGACAGTAGTAGACATTGCATGAGGGGGTTAAGCTAGTAAAAAGTTGGGTATAGAGAGAGAATAGCTGCATCTAACTAACATGTGAATTGACAAAAGTGAAAACAGAAAACCAAAATAATGCAAGTTATTTGAAGTTTCTGAGAGTTATGAAGGAGTGTGCTGCAAGCTGTGTGATAACATCCAGTGCCGCTGATTATATGAGCATTATTTGCATACCATTTTACAAAGTATGTTTTATTAGCAACAATTACTATGCATAAAAAAAGCTTTTGTTTTCAAGTAGGTTTTAAAACACTGCATGCTTTGTATGAGAAAGGAAAAATTGCAATTATTAACTACTACTAACACCATATGTGGCCTATATTAGATGGTAGCAGAGTGGTCTTCTGGATTCTTACAGACAGATGTGATAAGCTGCTGTTTTTTATTGATTATTCTTTGATAGACAGATAGATAATGTAAGCCATTTTGTATCAATGGGAGACATATTAGAACAAGATCTGAATCAAAGTAGAGAGACTATTCAACTATTATACTGCATTGGCTTATCTCACTAGCTATTTGTCCTTGCTGTGAACCTTTGATTTCCCAAATCCTGTGAATGTGGAAACTAGTAGGGAAAATTCTCATGACTAAATCTGTGGATGCCTCTTCATGTTAATCCAAGACTACTGTAACAGAAAATGGTTTATTTATTCCTAATCGGCTTTAAGTATTTTGTTTTAAGATGGAGAATACCTAATGCGAAACAAAGGAAAATTAATAAATTGCCAAAAAAAGGAATTAAATTTTAACAACTTTTATGCTCAAATAAGCAGCATAATTTCTTTCACTCTGCTGCCATTGTTCAAACCTATTTAATCCATTGACTTAAAACAATTATATGATCTTGTGGAATGTGACAAAAAGTTATTGTATCTGTTTTGCATATGAAAAATTGCATTATCTACTTGATTTTAACAGGTTATTTAGCCTGCTGCAGTTTTTATTGCTGTTAGTATGAGTTTTATTGCTGGTTTTGTTGGTATTTTTGAGACAGTTTGGTCTAATGGTTAAGACACCAAACTAGAAAGCAGTGAGTTCGACTCCTGCCTTAGCCATGAAAGTCAGCTAGATGACTTTAGGCCAGTCACTCTTTCTCAGATCAATACACATCACAGTTTGTTGTGAGGAAAATAGGAGGAGGAAGTTGTGCTGGATAGGTTTGCCACCTTGAGTTATTTCTAAAAAATAATAAAGGCCAGATACAAATAAAAAATAAAAATAAATAAATTAAAAATATTTTGTATTATTGTTTGAAATAGTAGCTTTTTTATGAACTTCTGCTAAAATGAAAAGTAGTACTCCTTAAAATAATAACTAAAGAACTAATTTAAACTCTTCCATCGGCTGAGACCAACATTTCTGAGAAACCTGACTCAGTTCACAGTAAGCCTTGTGCCAATACACTTTTTGCAAGGAACCCCCCATGTAGTAAATGGTTGCAATTCAAATAACTCTCACCTATAATCCACCTGGAATTTTTTTCCAATTTTTTTTTAAGGAATAATGTAGTCTTCACTAAGAAATAGACAAATAGTCTAAATATGTAGAGACTTGGCTAGGCTTCTGTCCTTAAGGCAACCAAATATTTTTAGTGTTCTGTGTGATCATTGTCTTCATCTCTGTAAGGAGTACAAGTGATTATCTTGTCTCATGGAATATTTATTGTAAGAAAAAAATCAAGCAGGCCAAACATGCATCTTTAAGGAAAATGTGCATCTTTAAGGAAAATGTTTACTAGAAATATCCCCTGTAAAACCATCTTCTTTATGAACTTTTCTGTTCTTCAAGAATCACTACTGCATTGTAAGCTGGCTGGGTAGGTGGCATTATTAAAAAAGAAGAAGAAGAACTTTTAAAATATGTGTTCACGACTTTTCGTCACTGTGAAGCTTCAAATATCAGGTAATGTCTTCCTGACGTGTGCTTAACTCTCTTGCTTTCAGAAGAAAAACCGGACTGCTCCAAAGCACGTTGTGAAGTGCAGTTTTCTCCACGCTGCCCAGAGGACTCTATTCTGATTGAAGGCTATGCTCCCCCTGGAGAATGCTGCCCTCTTCCAAGCCGCTGTGTTTGCAATCCTGCAGGATGTTTGAGGAAGGTCTGCCAACCCGGCTATTTGAATATATTGGTTTCTAAAGCATCAGGAAAACCAGGGGAATGCTGCGATTTCTATGAATGTAAACCAGGTAAGGTGTACTCTTCTTTTCTGTCCCGTCCTGATCAGTTTTTTCAAAGCTTATATATAATTTAATATGGACTCTTATATGTGCCTGTTCCCACTACTGAAACAAAAGACTCCTAGGCCAACATTTCCATATCACGTTTAAAACACAAAAACCCTAATAATAAAGTTCCTACCAATTAAATGAGGCAGATACTTAAAATATGGCTGCCTGAAAGTTTGACTATGTCAGAATTGTTCAGTCTTTGAGAGGATCCTCAGAAACGTGAAAAAAAACCCATAGTGAACGATCAGATGAGGTAGCAGGCTATTAACCTGTGTACTGGCATATAAATTCATGAGGTAGTCAGATAGTCTTTTTATATTTTGTTGGTTCACAAAAAGACAGGCTGCAGTGTGTAGTGATTGTAATTGTCTTTGAAATCATCTTTAAAACGATTTGAATCCATGAGTTAGTCAGACTGGGGAAAAAATCCAGCTATGTATTCTAGTTTTGTGCTGAGGTTGCAGAGAGGTTCCCAATGTTCTTGCACAATGATGAGAGGACTTTGTTCTACAAAGTAGAATGAGTTCAGAGTAATGATTTTATTATTTTATCACCTTTATCTGTATAATAGAAAATACAGTCTGAAGATTGTATGTGGCTAGATTAGGATAGTATTTATAGTCTGAGAAGTATTCTCAACTGTTTGAAAATATATCATAGGCGTAACGACAGTTGCTTACATTCTGGCCCTTTAACTAAATAAAATATAATCATTGGAATTAAATATTTTGGAAACTCAAAAGAACTGAGTAAAACAAAATGAGTCACTGTGACGTAGTAGTTGTGGTTAACACTACAAGTTGCCATTGAGGAAAATCAAGCCATAAGGGCTCATTGGGTGACTTTGGCTCAGTCACTGTGATGGAACGTAGTGAAGAGGTGGATTCCCAGGAAGGAAGGAGTATATTCTAGAGAAGTAAAAGGCAATTCAGTCTGGATAGTATGTGTGAGAGAAGGTAGGTAAACACAGCCCCTCCATGATAGTTATGGACTGTATGATAGATGCAAATGATAGAGCATTCAGTTTTGCAAGATTTTGTTTATAGATACGAAACAGTTAAAGAATTCAGTTTGGAAGAATCTGCACATTGGTTTGGGGTCTGACAATCACTCTCTTTTGGTTCAACCTCTTCCACAGAGTTTTTGTTGTAGGGAACAGTAGGAAGGGGGAGTGCATTGAATGCCAGCTTGAACTCCTATACATAAGGCAGGATATAAATCTAACAAATTTAGGGTCAGTGGAAGCCTGATCTCAAGGAAATAATGTTCTAGAGCAGGGATCCCCAACCTATGGTCCGCTGGCCCACTGCAGAGTGTGGCCTGCTCACCCATACTTGCGCTAGAGCCCGCAGACCCGTTTGTGCCTGCGTGTGGGGCTAGCAGCGGTGGTGGCTAGTGCCTGCATGCCTGCGCAAATAGGGCCGCTAGCGCACGCGGGTTGCACAGCCCGTTTGCGCATGCACACAATGCTAGCAGAGGTGGCAGCTAGCACATGCACACGTGTGCAAATGGGGCCGCTAGTGCTGTGCAGTTTGTGTGGCCTGTTTGCGCATGCACTAACAGGCAATGGCTAGCCCCACATGCCTGCGCAAACGGAGCCGCTAGTGCCGTGCAGTTTGCATGACCCATTTGCACATGAACAGAGGGCTAGCAGCAACAGTGGCAGCTAACATCTGCGCGCCTGCGCAAATGGGGCTGCTAGCGCTGTGTGAGTACACATGGCCCCGTTCGCATGTGGCCCTGTTTGTGTGCACACATGTGTGCTCAAATTTCACAACTGCTCCCTTTCCCTCCGGGCCGCCAGCATGAAAAGGTTGGTGATCTCTGTTCTAGAGGGTAGGCCCCATGACAGAAAAGGCTCTCTTCCTGACACTCCCTCACAAAATGCCCCCTGTGCATGCCTCTTCTGCCGGATCTAATAGGACATATAGTACCATCGGGGAGAGATGGTTCCATAAGTATCCCAGTCTCAAGCCATGAAAGGTTTTGAAGATAACTATTTGCATCTTGAAAGAATACTGCTAGCCAATGCAGCTCACAAAACAAATATATATTTTCTTTTTCCTTATTTGCTTTATTGTTCTATTATTTTACTGTTGTTTTGTTTAAACTTCCGTTTTATTTCTTTTGGGTTTTTTAATGGTTGTGAGCAGCCTAAAGTAGCCCCATAGTGAGATAGGCGGCAGATGATGATGATGATGATGATGATGATGCCAAATCCAGTCTGAACATCTGACTGATTGTATGACGAACCGTAATAATACTAACATATGCCAAATGTCTAATGCCCATTTACCGTCTGCGTTATTGAATTTTATATGAGCTGAAACTTCCAAATACTCTTCAAAGGCAGTTCAATATACAGTATGTTACAGTATGTTACAATAGTCCAATCAGGAAGTGACTAAGGCATGGATGATTGCGAGCATCTCAGTCCAGGGACAGGTACAGTCAGCACACAACGAACTGTCCAAAGCTGTCCAAAAACCTCTGGTCACAGCTGCCATCTGTTCTTTGAATAGAAGCCTTGAGACCAGATGGATCTCCTCAAATTACATGTAGGTTCTATATGGGGCAATGCAACCCCATCCAGAGCAAGAGATAGAAAGTTCTCAGAACCAGGGGTTTTTGTTGATGTATCATGCCCATGCAATAAATCTCAGATTTCTAGACACTTATGTTGTTCTTGGCTAAACTTGCCAGAAGATTCCCAGACCCAGCTTGGCTAGATTAGAATGTTTACTGCAAACAAGAATGAAACTTCAAATGTAATAATTGCTTACCTAATATAGTGTAAAGTCAGAGAAATACACATTTGTTCTCTGGAGTTGCATCTAAACTTCTCCATCTTGAACTTCCAAATTAATGAACAATTGAATTGCACGACGGCCTTTGGTAGCCAAGATACAATAGCCACCTCTAGCCTAGGAAGCACTTATACTCCCATCACCAGCCTTGTCAAAGGCCCTCGTATAATTCCAAAGGCCCTCGTATAATTCCAAGATTTGCTAGGTATATATTTTATGTTACTTGGAATTCAGAATCAGAATATTAGCACTTGTGCTGATAGCAGGCACAATCATATTCCATCACATGACGAAAATGTATTTATGAAAATCTACATGTGATTAGGCCAAGAAAATATTGAGTATGCTGGAATAAATCTAGACACCTACACGCCCATCACTTAGTTGTCTTATACTCACCTACATATTCATCATTCTGTTCTCTTTGAGATAAGGGAAGTAAAGCATAGAAAAAGACATTAACCAAATAAAATTAAATGTGAGATAAAAAGGAAACATAGATAAATTCAGTTTATATCAGCATCATTCAATGTAACTCTTCTTATCTTTCTATCCTTGTTATTTGCTTGTACCAAGTTCATACATTATTCCATGTATTGCTTTTTCTTCTTTAAACTTCTTAACTCTCTGTTTTTGAAGAACTCGGCTTCATCTCAATATAAATTTCTCAGTTTTCCCATTAGTCTTAATGCATTTACTCTTCTTTCTAATATATTTGATACGCAGTTGAATCCTCATTTTTTTTTCTGTAAACATGCTTATTCAGTATTATTATTATTATTATTATTATTATTATTATTATTATTATTATTATTATTATTATTATTATTATTATTATTATTATTATTATTATTACCTGAGGTTTACTCTTCCGAACTTTCATCATGCATTTGTTCTTGATCTTATCTTTCATTGTTTTGCCACACATTTCTTTTAATTTCATACAATTTACTTTTAGGTTTTTTCCTCTATCCAGCTCTTACTTTCATATAACAAGAAAGAAGCATGCTCCCATTTTTAGCAGCATTCACTCCTTGCAGCAGACCCCTTAACACCCAATACAGTATATTGTTCCACCAGCATTTGTACATCTTATAATTTCTCTATCTCTATGGCTATAAGTAAACGTTCTATCAAGCTGCACAAATTCATCCTCTTGCTCTGATTTTTTTTACCATTTATATAATATTTCCAGTTGTTAACTCTGTTTCCCTTTCAAAGCATCTTAATCTCTTATGCATTAATTTTCATATTCATTCAACCTTTCTAATGCTTTCTGCAAATTGTTAAGCTTGTCAGCCAACAACACAGTATCATATGCATTCAAATGTATAGGCACATTCGTGGTCCCAGCTAGCACTGCTCTAGTGTCATTCCTTTATCCATAAATAGATTTAACAGTGAAAGGAAATACCTGATATCCTTAATTTTCTCCCTGCTCACTGAACTATTTCATCTTTATTGCCAATATATAATGCTTTTAACATATTCAGCAACAAGTTGTAATATTTGTGCAAAACATCCCATTATTCTAGCCTATTAACTTCTTCCCAAAACAAGAAATGTACAATAAGCTTTCTTTCCCACATTCATACATTTCTCAGTGACCCACTAAATCTAGTCTGCACATCCCTTGCCTGGTATAAAGCTTCACTGCACATTTCCCAAATTTTGCTCATCATTACCTATTATATATTTTTAATTACAATTCTGTTGGACATGTTCCCGAGCAAGCTTAACAAACTTGTGTAGATCTTCTAGCACGAATAATAGGATCTCAAAACCATGCATCATTTAGCACCTGCATTACAACAAATATGGTTGACATAAATGACTGATTTTTAGAGATACATGAGTTGAGTCTAATCTGATTCAAATCATCAGTCCAACTCAGATTATTGACCTGACATAATTCAACTATGCAAATCTATTCAAAGGCAGTTAATTTGAAAATAATTGAGTTTGGCAATTCAGTCATATTGGCCATGAATAAAAAAAAACTAAATAAAACTTCTCAAAGCCCCATTCTTTACATTTATAATAATTGAACAACTGATTTTAAAACTTTATGAATATCACTTAATGTTTATACTGTGACATGATTGATTAAAATCTCATCAGGTTGGCGTCGACCTTTAGCAACTATATGGATAGATTTTCTGCAGAATGGTCTGATTGAACTTGGACTTTTAGATCTCTTAATGATGTAGTCATTGGCATCCTAATAGAATTTATCCAGCCTACTGCTTGCTATTCTTTTCTTTTTTTTCTTTAACTATTCCAAGCATTATGGACTTCAAGGAAATTATGTCTCCACACAGTGTGTCCAGAATAATATAGATGAAGCTATATTATTGAGTAAAAATTTGAGTGTGAACTCTGGCTTAATTTGTTCAACAATTCTTTTTTTTAAATTTTCCTGGTTAAATGTGATCTTATTTAGTCTTCTCCAGCAGCAGAGTTCAAATGACATACCAGTAAATGAAATAGTTGAACTTTTAACATCATGCTTCCTAAAAAGAGATTATTTCATTTTTTCTCCTTACCTTAATTGTTTCCCACCAGTGTTCAGCGTGGACTGTAGTACAGTGGAATGCCCTCCTGTTCAGCAAGTTGCCTGTCCTGTGGATAGCTATGAAACTCAAGTCAGGCTGACAGCTGATGGATGTTGCACTCTTCCCACAAGGTTTGTTATATCTGATGTCATCATATCACAGTCAATATACTGAGGCTAAACTTGTGACAAAAAAAGTTAAGTATATTAGTATACTGATTATTAAGTTACTACGTTAGCTAATGTTAATAAAGAAAGTTGGGTTTAAAATGGAAGGTTTCCTAGATTGAATAATCATTCTGTGAGAAGTGTTAATGACTGTCAGCTCTGGAATAGCCTTCTTTCAGTCCTGTGTTTTGAGGAAAATCTATTTTGAAAAAACAAAAATACAGCTTTATTTAATATAAAACATTTGTGGTATGTATAAATAGGCTTTATGGGTATCAAGTTTGATACTTTGGGTTACCCTAAAATCTTTGAAGTATTATGTTGGGCTATGTTAGTACCAAGATGTGTTTTCAGTAAATCCTATATGTCAAGGAGCTGTATATTTTTTTTTTAGATTAACAGCTGTAAGATATAACATGTGATACATTATGTTACTCAATTTCATTTTACTCATTTCACTTTAGAAATAGTGTGCTCTCTGGGTGATAGATTATTCAGGCACCACTTCAACCATTGGGGGGGAAAGATAATCAAGAATCTTCAAACTGTCTAGAAACTGATCTCTGAAATGTATGGGTGTCCCGATATGCCTTCAGCCCTGTTATAGACTTGTAAAGTATTCTTAAGTAGAACTGTACTAGTACATTTTCTGTAGGGAAAAAATGTAAGACTTTGGCTTCTACTGTACAATAAACCTCTACCCTTGCCTCTGTCCCTGTAGTCAAGTTGAAGATTCAGCATTTACCTGTGCATACTTAAAGAGTAAAGTATTAACAGAGCTCTGACTTCATCACAATTTATTAGCAGTCTTGTTCCATTCATCTAAATGATTTTAAAATTTCAACCTTGGTTCATCATTGAGAAACATGTTTGCAAAAATGATTAAGTAACACAACGTTATATAAAATAAGGTATATTCCACCTTGGTGAATTTCTTTTAAAAAAATGTCTGATGTGCCTTTATTTCAAAATCCAGCAATTTATACAGTTGCTTCTATTTAGCAATAGCAGTAGCACTTAGATGTATATACTGCTTCATAGTACTTTACAACACTCTCTAAGCAATTTACAGAATAAGCATATTGCCCCCAACAATCTAGGTCCTTACTTTACTGACCTCAGAAAGATGAAAGCCTGAATCAACCTTGAACCAGGATCGAACTCCTAGCAGTGAGCTGAATTAGCCAGCAATACTGCATTCTAACCAATACACCACCACAGCTCCTTCAAATTTGTGATATCTTAAGTTGTTTTTAATATATAACCTATATTAGCAGTTATTATCATATGGTTTGATGTTATTTTTATGGAGCATAATTTGCGCACATTCAAAAAAAGAAAAAATTGCATCTCTCTGATGATAATTCAGTATCCTCTCTATTAATATTTTTATTTCCTCCTGTGTTATCCTGTGGTAATATTTTAAAGACTGGAATTAGACATCTGCTGGAAAGATGGCTCAATTAATCATTCCATGAATTTCATAAATCTAGTTGTATTCTTTTTCCATAAACTTTTAAATAACATAGAAAGAGCATTAAAAAGATCTAATATGAAATGTGGATAAAAATTGAAGCGCTAGATCATTTATCATACTTTTTGAATTAACGTATTTCATTATAACAGTAAAAATAAGTTTCCTCTTGATGGCACATTTCAGCTCCACTGAAGAAAACCCTGTCTAGTAAGCTACATTTTAGGATCAGTGTTAGCTTGAATAGTTTTCATTTAATTTGCTGTCTTTCTTTCCCAAACCATAGATTCCAGAAATTTCTGGAGATGGGCCAATCAATTGTTAATATTAAATACTAAAAAGGACTAATTTATTTCATTCTGATTAATGAAATATTAAGCATTTTAGCATCTTAGCTCATATCCCTTTTTTCTAATATTGTTATACTATTCTGCTATCTTTGACTATAATGTTATTGTTCAATTATCCATGGAACATGTTATATCTGTTCCTACCTATGCTTTATTTAATCTAAACTGTATTATTGATATATTTTCTCACTTTCTCAGTATTTATATTGATATATTGATTGATTGATTGATTGATTGATAAATTGTTGGACAAAATATTTTTAACTTGACTATTTCATTACTTACTGCCGTGATTCTCAATGTTCCCATAGCAGTTATCATCAAGATTCCATTTTACAAAAGAAATTCTGAGTTCACTGTTATTGAAGAAAAAGTTAAGTCAGTGCCTTCAAAGTTAAGTTAGTGCCTTCAAAGAGACAGTGAAATACTATAATAGCCAAAAATAATAATGAATAATATTGAAAAACATAGAAGTTGATCGGCCATCCCTCTCTGTTTTTTTAAGGAATATTTCTTAACTAATCTCTTCAGAAGGAATATATATATTCTTGTCTATAGCAAGAATTCTTGGAGAAAGGTTTCCAGAAGTTTAATATCACTGTTTCAAAAATACATTTGTTTAATCTCAGCTGACAATGTTGGTAGAACTTTCATATGATAGCATGTTGAGCAAGAATGTCTAGAAACAAAGTTTTGATGATATTGTAGAACTTTATAAAATGTCTTGAACACATTCTACACAATATTATTTAGGAACAAAGTTGTGGATATTTTTAAATGGATATTTGATAACTTTTTTTTTCAAATAATGAAATTAGATCTTCCTTTTGCTCACAAAGGGAGCAAGCAGAAACCATTTGTAAGGGGGAGCCAGGCTATCCCACCAGGCTGATATATGCCATGTAGTAAGACTTCTGAAATAGAGATTGGATTTCTATCTGTGTGTAAGAAAATAACTAGAACTATAATTCTTAAGTTCTTGGCAGAAAACAAAGAAAATTAAAATACCATTATAATAGAATGCTGTGGGGCACAGTGGCAACAATTGGAATTGGAAGAAGGGGAAGTCAGGTTGATAGCAACAGTATCTCTACACAAATCATATTCCTTTTCTATGTGTCTCATAATGTCACATGCTCCAAAGAGGCAGAGTATAATTCACAAAGCTATTTTAGTCATTCTAATGAAATTAGAAGTTGCTGTGGATATGCTAGCTGGATTTCAGGTACAAACACACTTAATGCTGACTGAGCTCTAAATAGTATTGTATTTGTGACAATATTGCTATGAAATGTTGATTGATGACGTTCAAAGCTCAGCAGGCATATTTAGCCATAATTGTGAGCATTATAGCATTGGATTAGGACAATTATTTTCACTCCCATTTCTTAATAGTTCTGGCCATTTAGAGGTCTTTTTGGCCAGAAAGATTTCAAGAATTTAAATTAATTTTGAGTGGACAATGCCCAGTCATCAAGCTTAAATTATAAATTATTAGATGGCAAATATGAATTTCCTTATTAAAAGAGGTTAATCCACTTTCATGGATAAATGGCCACCCCCTGTATTTAAAAAAAAAATGGTTACTTTAATCCTCACTTTTAGTTTTAGACAATTCAAGTTTGTCTCTTCTACATTTGTTTACAGGATTTTTCATTCTGATAAATTAAGTATTTGAAAAGACAATCATAAATATTTAAGCAAACACTGACATATGTTCTTTCTTTCTAATGCTACCTTAGCTACCTGTGATTATAAAAAAGAGTTTCGATATTTCTCTCATGTAAAATCAAAACTCTCATCCTAAATATTTCTTATTAGTAGATTAAATCTTGACAGTTTAAAGTTAGCTATACAAATACGTTCTGTTGAAAAAAGAAACTCTGTCCAGAAAATGTCTGGGAGTATAGAAGCTTCCAAACCTATGCAATATCCCATGCTGAACAGTCTTAACTAATTTAAATTATAAATACAGGAAAATGTTATAGGTATGTTAATGAACTAATTGGAAATAGTAGGAGGCATACATAACTTGATTACTTCTCCTACCTTATCATGCATGTCATGTCATTTAAATCTAGAACCTGCTAATGAGACTAACCTGACTGATTTAGAGAACAGTGCTTGTTTAGTTTTTTATTGTAATGATTCTCCCAACAACTGTAAATAGTAGATACTAATTATATATAATCAAAAACATTAGTGACTTTTTAACACATTTAGACCTCCCCCAGCTACTGTGGGATTTGGAACACCAGTCTTCAGATAAAAGTTGAACATTGTCCTTTGAACATTTTTTTTTAATTGTGTTGTGTTTATAACAGTCATGTTGTCATTTTATTATGTAACAGAGAAAAACCATTTGGCTTTCACAAGTTGCTTTTTTTCCGTTTGTTTTTTTCATCCCATGTGTTCCTTCACTTATTTATGGAGCTTTCAATGCTTCGGTTTCAGGTGCGAATGTCTCTCAGGTTTATGTGGTGTTCCAAAATGCGAGCCAGGCTACATCCCCCAAATAGTGTCACGTGGAGACGGAACACCTGGCAAGTGCTGTGATGTCTTTGAATGTGTCAATGGTATGTTATGTTGACAGTGTATTTGGACTAAACATTTTGAGATACTAGTATAAGAATAACATTGATATCTTCCTTACTATGCAGCAAAAAAGTTAAAAAGTGTGTTTAAAAATGTAATAGGTCCATTTTCCTCTCATAAAATTTATGTTGCAAATCTTTTGTATATAGGTTATAAACCAACATTTGCATTACTGTATGTTTATTTCTTTCCTTCATATGAACTCATGTACTTTAGTTTGCTTATAAACTCAAATAGTGTATTCTGAGGAGCAAGCTGATACATATGCTTAGAGTTTTGAAAAAGTATGCTACCCGTAGTTTCAGCTAAAAAATAATAAGCCACAGGGAAGGGTGTGGGGAACAAAAAGTCTTAACTAAAAGACTTGTGTTTTTGTGTTGTGACATGAGTCAGATCTTGCAACTACTGATAAAGATCTTTCTGTGGAATTGTTTCCTGTACATGCTGGTTAAAGCTTCTGGAATGCTTCCTGAGGCAGGAGACATCACCTCTGTCTCTTTCTTAGGAAGAGATCATTTTAAAATATTAAACAGAACTTCAGACCAGTTTTATCTTAGAAGTTGTCAGTAGTCACTTAATATGTATTTATCAAAGTGGCTAAAAATATAAATGTATCTTCAAACCACAAAGCACCAACTTAAAGAATAATTGACATTTTTCAGTTTTAGCTAAAGAGTTCTGAGTAGTGCATTCTACTTTACAGTAGCTGAAGAAAGCAGAAAACAGGATTTTGTTTTTGTTTTTATATCTGTGTTTCTCTTTGTTCATACATATGCACATATACACAAATATATTCAGGTATACATGCCCACATACTTTTTAATTTGCCACTGATGGAGGACAAGGAGTCCCATTTGAATGTACAGGTAGTCCTTGCTTACTGATCACATTAGGGAGCAGCAATTCTGTTGCTAAGTGCCACAGTTGCTAAGTGGAAAATCACATAATCGCAACAGGCTTAAAGCCTCACTTGGTATTCGGTCATTAAGTGACTGAATACATGTCTGTAACTTATAATTTTATTCCCACTTTCTCCATTTAACTGTTTGTGTCAGCCAGTTGCAAAGCAAACAAATAGCGATCACTTTTCCATGGGACATTGCAGTGGTTGTGAATGCAAAGATTAGTCGCAACTTTTTTTTTTTACACCAGTGTAACTTTGCATGGTTATTGAATGAGGCAGTCAGTAAACAAGGACTATCTGGATAACCATTCCAAAATGGCCTTATCAGAAATGAAAAAGTATGCTTGTGAAGGCCTCCCGACATTCCCATTGCTGTAGGGAAAGTAGTTTATTGTGAAATTAATTAAAATGATAATGTGAATAAGTAGAAATAGTGGCATCACATTCTAATAAAATTTATTATCAGCAGAATGGAGTAACTATCCAAAATTACTATTAAGACTCAGAATGTTTTTCCAAATGCTCATCCTTTATTGTCAGTATAGTATGGTGTAACCAAGTAAAATTGGATTTATGGTAATTTATCAGTAATCCAAGACAAAGAGGTTATTCCAATATTAATGAAATTATAGAGCCAGTTTAGTTTAGTGGTTAAACTAATGAAGGCACTTCATTATCATCCTCGTCAATGAAATTATAAACTGTACAAATATTATTACTGAATATCTTTAAATCCATAAAGGGTATTTAAATTTTAAAAGTAATTTAAAATCATTTAATCAGTTATAAATAACATTCATTAAATGCAAATAAAACTTATGAAAGTAGTTAGTATGCAAATATAAAATTGTTATGAAAATTCTAGATTAGAAACTGAAAAATGTTACATTTCCAAAAGCATTATGCTACTAACCACCTCAAGGCTGTCTTTTTTTTAATCTGTATCAATTTTTTTTAGCAAAAATAGGATATGGGCTGAATAAATGGATATTGAGTGCAAATGCAATTAAGATATGATTTGGTTAGAAAAGATATTCTAAACTGATATTATTGACACTATTAGAAAAATGTAACAAATGTTGATAGGCAATTGTATATTTACTAACAACAATAAGAATTATATTTGCTTGGTGTGGAAAAATGTCTTTTACCAGAAGAAGAGAGGAGGTACTAGAGGGTGTAATATTGGACTTAGTTTGAAGAAGCTTACATGTACCACGGAATCACTAATGGACTCAGTCATCACGTTGTCTATTAGGCACTTGATTGTAAAAATAAAAAGTTAACAAAAAATATTTATTAAAAAATTATTAGTTTATCAGAATGTAAAATACAAAGGAAAATGAAAATAGTGGGAAATTAAGGGAGGGAAAAAGAGAAACTGTGGTGTAGAAAGGGAAGAAGAAAAAAGGTGTTGACTTCCAGCTCTTTTTAGCACAGTAGAAGATAATCATATTACATCTTCAACTTTTTACTTTTATACAATAATATATACTATAACCAAGGCTGTCTTGAGTATAAGACTTTAGACGACAAGAAGCTAAAGATTAAAATTTAATCTTTAAATCATACAATATTTAAAATATTATTTAGAATGCTGCATAATTGTTTCAAAACACATAAGCATTAATATAATTATACAAAGAAATAGATAGCTATAAATGAACTGGTGCAGTGTCTTATGTCTAACTCTTTTAAAGCTACCCAGAAGTATTTCTGTAATTTCTTGATGTAATAATGATAATAAAGAAAGCAATTATAGGCCAGGATTGTTTATTAATTAGTAGTAATTCTATTGAAGTAGTTATGGTATGATATTTGACTCTAGAACAGATGTATTACCTGTAAATGGTAAGTTTATTTAAATTTTTGCTATTTTTGCTGTAATTAATACTGATAGGAATGTTTTTTTAAAAAATTGGCAGTACTAATCTAAGAAAGAAAATTATTTTCATGATGGTATAACAAGCTCAAGCTGTGCGTTTTCCATTGTCTTCTGATACTACTAAATACTTTATTCTTTTTTATTCATTTATTTGTAAAGTTTGTATACTATTGTCAATCAGAGCCTCTAATTGAATTACAACCAGTTTTTATTTGAGAAATAGTAAAAAAAAAAAGGGTATTGTAATACTGGGAGCATAGGCAACTGTTGTATGTATTCTTAGCTTTCTGTCTTTGAATTGTGGGAAACAATAGCTAGTATGTACCATATTTCGACACTTTTCCTGCAACTATATTTGTATATCTGGCCCTTATGACCCTTCAAGAAAAAAAAATCTAATTGCACAATTAAGGATTTCATGCTGCATTTGATTTGAAGACAAGGTGTGTGCAAGCCTGGTTGTTCATGTTCGTTTAGAAATTATGAGTCTAATAATGTTACAACTTGTAAGATCTGCTCCCAGTCTCATTGTATAAAAATATAAAAGTAGTTATCATCATCCAAAGAGGACTGTGTTTTGCACCCGAGACAAAGAAATCCTAGGAGCAAAAACACAATAAATAAAAATAAATAAGTTAGAGCTAGCTGACCTTTCTTGAGATCCTCAAATCTGCTTGAGTTTGACAGCTGAATCCTTCAGGCCACTCTCGTGTATTCTCCCCCTCCTGAAATTTAAATTCTGTCATCAAACTAAATTTGGGGAAATAATAAACACAGATTTGCATTACTCCCACCTTTCATTATAGAAAATAGAAGTAGGGAAGGTTAGTCAATTACACCGAGTATACAATTACTTCAGTAGTGGGATTTAAATATGTGAACAACTGGTTCTCTGTGTGTATGCCACTTCCGGAAGTCTATTCTGGGCCTGGGCAACAAAAAATTAGCTACCGGTTCTGCCAAAGTGGTGCAAACCGGCAGAATCCCACCACTGAATTACTTCCAACTATTAAGTATTAATGAAGAAGGCAAGGAATGTGGCATCTGTTGCATTTCTGTTTTCTGGCCAGTTGGAAATAATTTTATGATATAGTTGTTTGATTTAGGCTTGACAGGATATGCTATTGTAATATGCGTACTATACTTTATGGCACATAGTATAGTACGCATATTACAATAGCATATCCATAAATTCAGCCAGTGGTAGATTTTTCAATAAACTTTTCAATAAACTCAATAGATTTTCCCTTCCTAAAAAAAGCATATCATAATCCATAGATTTATTAAATACATACTATTGATCACCAATTCCTTTACGAGCACTACAAGTGCCATAAAATATTTTTCTATAAGTTGAAGCATGCTCTGAGAAAGAATTGGATATATCACAGTTAGATATTGCTAAATATTTAAATGAAAAATATCCCAGAATCTCTGAAACCAGAAATCAAATTTAACAGAAATACTGGTTCTTGTCTGAATTAAGACCAGAATTGTACAAAACCGAATGAAGCCTTCTAGTGTTTTGTTGTACGGCATGTCGATGAAAAATATTTTTTTCCTGTTTGCTGTTTTTAGAAGTGAAGCCAGCGTGTATATTTAATAGTGTGGAATATAATGATGGAGACATGTTCCGAATGGACACTTGCCGGTTTTGTCAATGCCAAGGTGGTGTATCTATTTGTTTCTCCGCACAATGTGGCGAGCTACACTGTGATAGATACTATGTACCAGAAGGAGAGTGCTGTCCAGTATGCGAAGGTAATTTTTTTTGTCACTTAGCTTCAGAAATTGATGAACCTTAAAAGCTAAATATAATGTTTTATAGCAATAGTTAAAAGTAGATATGAAAGAAACTTGACATTGGTCCAACAGAAATGAGTTTGGTTATTTATATATTTAATACATTTATATACAAATATATATATGCAGTATTTCTTGTCATTATGCACAACATAATACAAAACTAATTGTAATTTGATACAATCTCCGTTGCTCACAAATATTTCCTCTAAAAGTATAATTCTGTTATTTTCCTATGAAAATAGACTATATCTCACAAGGTACTACTAATAATTTATTGCTCATAATATTGAGAAAAGTAATTGGTTTTTTGACAGTTTTAAAGTATAGGTAGTCCTCAACTTATGACCACAATTGAACCCAATTGAGACATTTGTTAAGTAAACTTTGCCCCATTTTACGACCTTTCTTGCTGCAGTTGTTAAGTTGGTAACACAGTTGTTAAGTGAATCTGGCTTCCCCATCGACTTTGCTTGTCAGAAGGTCACAAAAGATGATCACATGACCCCAGAGTACTGCAACTGTCATAAATATGAGTCAGTTGCCAAGCAGCTGAATTTTGATCATGTGACCATGGGGCTGCTGCAACCGTTGTAAGTGTGAAAGTCATGTCACTTTTTTCAGTGCCATTGTAAATTTGAATGGTCACTAAACGAACTGTTGTAAGTCGAGGACTACCTGTATATAACCTTGTACTTGTATCAATGTGGCCTTGCAATATATAACTTCTGATCTTAACTTAATGAATTCTGAGAACTTCAACCCACTGTTACCAACATGGAATATTCATTAATCATTGTAAGTGAATTAAACTATTTAAGCTTTGTTTAATTGTAGAAAGATTTTTTGTTTGTTCTCTTGCTTTTAGATTCCATTTCTCCAATTAGTAACCCTGCAGGCTGTTATGCTAATAGTCAGATTCAAGCACATGGTGACCGCTGGAGGGAAGATGATTGTACTTTCTGCCAGTGCATCAATGGAGAGTCCCATTGTGTGGCCACAGCCTGTGGACAAAGTTGCTTGAATCCTGTAAAGGTTCCAGGAGAATGTTGTCCAATGTGTGAAGGTCAGACATGAAAAAAATTAATTACCTGTCTTTTTTGTGGGGAAGCATGGATAGCTTTGATTATAGTGTTCCTATTTTTTAAAACATAACAAAAGCCCTTCCCTTATCTAATAACAGAAAAACTGTGCCATCAGCTTTAACTGTAATGAATAGAACTCATTTTGGAGTGGAGTAAGGTTTTGTATGACTGCATTAGACATTAGATAATACAGGCTGCTACCGTATTATCTGCAAAACAAAGGGGGAGACATGACATTCTTTGAAAAATCTCTAGATCTGTAATTAATTTGAGCAATTGTTTGTGCTAATTTTCACTATAGGCAATTTTTCTCACTTGGGAGAATTTCAGACCCACTTTAATTTTATTATTCAAACATTTTCGTTTTGATATACTGCTTTCATGGAATAGGTAATGATAATACATTGTCATGTGGTCAGTCAGATATGATCAGATATCAGCCTTACTCAGTGCTTTTTTTGTAAGAAAAAAGGTGCTGGAACTCAGCCCCCCCCCGGCCAGGCCATTCCTTGATTAGCAACCTTTCACTTCCCTTCCAAGCCAGACTGCCATGCTAAGGTGGATGGGATGGGTGGGGTAGGCCCGGTCCCCCTCTCCCATTTTGGAGCAAGGGGGGAGTGATGCTGCTGGAGGGACTTTCTTTAAGCTTTACCCTGCAGATCACCTGCCCGGGTGCAGCCGCTGCCTCCTTGTCCTCTGACAACTCTCCCATGGCTTGCGCCGTGACCGGGCTTGTACCGGGCGTCCCCCGCCACCTCCCTCCACCAGTTCTTTGTTGCCTGTCTCACGGAGAACAGAGAACACAGCAGCTCTGCACAGGGATGCAGAGCAGACAGCAGCACTTGCTTGCTGCTCTGAATTGCCCCACATCTCCCTTCTGGAAATGGCAGCGCCGTTTCCTGCCGCTTCTCCTCCCGGTGCAGCTCCTCCCTCTTCCTGAAAGCATTTCTTTGCTAACTGGCTTTCCAGCTCTGGGATGTTTCTCTTCTGCTGCAGGGAAAAAAAGTTCAGTCACACCTTCCAACTCCTTGTGAGATCTTTTTTTTTTTTTCCGCAAGAAGTTGGAAGGTCTGACTGAACTTTTTTTAGTTTCACAAATTCTGTTGAAAAAAGGTGCCGGAACGCCGTTGTATGAGAAAAAAAGCCCTGGCCTTACTGAAGGCAGTCTTCCTTCTGCTTTACTCGTAGCTCTCGAGCTACGACTATATGTTCAGAAACAATTCAAACTTATAATGGCACCGATAGATTATGTCTGGTCCTCAGCATTTCAGCCATCTCAGTATCCTCTGCAATCAAGTGATCACAATCTGTATGCTTGGCAAACTGTTCACACTTATGACTGGTTACGAAATGTCCTGCAATCGTGTAATCACCATTTACAACTTTCTCTGCCTTGTGTACCCTCTTTCGGGCGCATCTCCTACATCAGTGATGGCAAACCTTTTAGAGACCGAGTGCCCAAACTGCAACCCAAAACCCACTTATACATCGTCGGGTGCTGGGTGGGTGTGGCCCATTAGGTGGGTGTGGCCCATTGGGTGGGTGTAGCCCATGGGTGGGCATGGCTGCAGTGGTAACAGCAGACTGGGTAGGACTAAAAAGTTCAATCAGTCAATTCCAACTTTGCAAGATCTTTTTTTTTCCCTGGGAGAAGTTGAAATTGAGTGATTGATTGAACCTTTTTTTTTTTTTTTGCACACGGTGGCGGAGGCCTAAAGCGAAAAGGTTTTATAAAACCCAGCTGAAGACCTAGGACTGGGGCGACGGCGCACGTGCCCACAGAGAGGGCTCTGAGTGCCGCCTCTGGCACCCGTGCCATAGGTTCGCCACCACTGTCCTACATCCTTCCTAATCCTCACACTGCCACACACATCCCCTTGTATACTATCCCTGATTGGGCTTGCAGGATTTGTCATTATTAAGTGATGTGCTTGTGCTTTACCAATGGTAATTGCTTTCCCAATTACTGTTATAAATCAAGGATTATCTTTAGTAGGTCTTTCGAATCTTAGATCTAAGAGGTATCTAATAAGGCTAAATTGGCTTGATTACAGCATCATTGTAAAACTCTTAGGAAGTGTTCACTAATCCCAAAAGTGGAACATAAGACTTTTTCTAATTTATCCCCCACATTTTCCTTTTTTCAGGCTTCAGAAAATATGTATTTCAATTTTCAATACCATGCCTGAGTCTTACAGACAGAAATGCTGTACTGCAGCTGTTCAGTGACCCAGTATATGAAAGGCTAGTGATAGATCATAAGTATTTTACATTTTTTTAACCTTAGAACTCTCTCCCTGACTAATCTTTCTCACTGCCTTTAACTTGTTACTTTGATTTCTTGCCTGAATGCTTAAGTGAACTTTATAGCAAATTGCCACTTCAGATGTAGCTCGTTCATAAGGTCTAACACCCTTATAGGCAATCAAATGTAGAGACTGGAATCCAGCAGTGTAGTGTGTGTGTGTGTGTGTGTATCCCTTGAAAATGGCAAACCTGCTTTGTCCTTCATATTAAAAACCGAGGATCTGAATGAGCTCTTTCTTTTAATAAAGAACAGGGTTCAACTAATCTCTCTTCAACGATTTACTATATTCAGATTTTTTTTCTAAGAAAGGTTTCCAGAACCCTTTTTTGACCTCTTATGATTTTGTAAACTCCATACTTCTATTTATGCTGTAAAGGTTTAATTAAAAGATAAAGCTAAGCAATGTAGTTCTAAAATATTTTGTTGCTGCATTAGGAATTTGGACACCAGGAAAGAAATTCTCTACATCTGAACTTGGAACTGGTATTTTTCATGTAATGAACTCAGGGAAAAGAAAAGCTGTCTGGAATGCTAACTATGAAGATGGAAAACATTTAGTCACCCTTGGAATGATATGAATGTTTTTCCAGGAAGCTTAAGTAAACGGGTATTCTATAGCGCAGAAGGCAGTATTTAACTTTTTTTTTTTTTTTTGGAAGATTGACAATGTTCCACAAAGAGCACGGAAGTTTAAAAAGATCATTAAAAATAGTTCTGTGAGAGGCAAACAAACTATTGAGTTAGCTAAATATTTCTGCTTATTTTGAGGCATTTGACTTTATTTTTAAATAATGCAAAATATTTTAGAAATGTTAAAAAACATTTACAACTATAGCTTGCATTTAATGGTACCCTCTATAAAAACAATGCCTTATGCAAAAATATATTCCACCTTTTGACTGTGTTGCATATCCTGCTGCACTACCAAGAATTGCTTTTCAGATGTTTGGAAGAATGAACAGACACTAGGATTTGGCCTATTTACCATTTTAAACCACATAACCAGAGTAAGGATTGCATTTATATATCATATATTATTAATTTTAAGCACCCTTTAATAGTTACATTTTTACTTCATAAACATAAATTATATAAATTACTTTTGACTTCTTCTGCCAAAAACTTTCTGTTCTTTTCCTTCTCATGAACAGAAATAATTGTTAGGGAATGCAAAATGCTGTGGGAGTCACTTAATAACTTTCCAGATGCCTGAAAAGGAATACATGTCTGTGTATGCATGTAAGTTTTTCCTTGTCTGAATAGGAGAAATATCCTTAAAGCTTATACTTATAGTGGAAACACATTACCATAGTTTCCATACTTAATGTATCACCAGAAAGCCCACCACAGAGTAAAAACAGAGGAGAAAATTAATGAGATTTCCAGGAAAATTCAGACTTCGGAATTTTGGTGACATTTGTACTGCAAACAAGCATAATTTAAGATAAGTAAAGCTAAATGGCAATATAATAGCCTTCCAAGGTTTTTCATTGGGTTGCAGAATTGGGGGGGGGGGGAGCCAGAAGAAGAAGTTTGATAAATGCTTTGAACTGTAGGCTGCATTTGACTTGAGTTTCAAGTTGCACAGTTTACAAATAATAATTCTGGTCAAAGGACATTTATTATGCAAAACAGATTACCCAGATACTTTTCCCATGTAGTATTAGTTAAGAATCAGGTTCTGGAACAAGGTGCCAAAGATAGAAGAAGCCAGTGAAAAATCAGCTGATGAAATAGAGCAGAGGGAAGCAAGAATGTCAGAAAAGAGAACTAGAAAAAACATGAACCAGAAGAAAACAGATAAGTCAGAGGACCTTGAAAATGCTTGCCCATTCACTCTACAATATATTTTTGTTGCTGTGCTCATGTAATAATAATGATGATGATGATGATGTTGGAAGGGACCTTGGAAGTCATCTAGTCCAACCCCCTGCTCAGGCAGGAAACCCTATACCATTTCAAACAGATGCCTATCCAGTCTCTTCTTAAAAACTTCCAGTGTTGGAGCATTCACAGCTTCTGGAGGCAGGTTGTTCCACTGATTAATTGTTCTAACTGTCAGGAAATATAGGTATGTTTTGTACTAAACTTTTTGAACAAACAGTAGTTTCTGCCTGTTTCACAATTTAGTGTGAAATGACAATCTTCAGCTTATTTAAAAATCTTGTTCATATCAGATGATTGAAGGAATGAAGGAGGACTTCATATTTTAGACTAGGTTCAAACTGAAGTGAAAGATATGCCTCTCAATCCTTCTCCATCACTGCATGTTGGGGGACATATATGTTTGTCATTTGAACGGTTGCATAGCTGCACACCTGCACATGTTAATATTCTGGCCAGGGGCGTTCAAACAGCAAAGCACAGAACAGGATATCAGATCAACCAATCAGCATGCAGGTGTACTCCTTCATATAATACGCAGTTGGGATTTAGGAGGTATCGACGTCTGCCTCTCTGTAACCACTGGCAACCTATGCTTACCCATCAACCCCTTCACAGCATAGGTATGTGCAGTTGCGGCAATTCTAAATCAAGTTTCAGAAGGAACATGTGATGTGTTGAACACTCCAGGGTGTACATTTCATTCTTTAACTCTGTAGATCTTGTAATGACCTACCAACTTGGGTTTTCAAACAACCGTAGAAATCCAATTCCTGCTTATTCTACTAATGAATGAAAAAGTAAAGTTATGCTCCTTTCTATTTAGTTGATAAAATTGAACAGGAGTACATATTGTTTGGGAGAATGCAGCTATTGTTTGAATATTCCCCAATAAGTTACGCTAAAAATATGTTCTCCTATGTTCCTATCCATAACAGTTTCTTCCATCATAATAATTTGCAGTATTTCTCTTAAATCTTCTTATTAGGTGCTAGATTTTTTTTTCTGGTTATTCTGGAAACAAAACTTAAATTGTTTAGTTTACTAAGTCAGAGGAGAAGTTCAGATAACTATTTAATACCTCCTTTATTCAAAACTGAAGAAACATTGCAGAACTGAAGAAATTCCTCACCTTGGTCTTTTTTTCGTGAAATTTGTTTTGTGAGACATCGATACACAGTTCTGTTTGTACTAATGGGCTTTTGTATTTTAGGCAGAGGTCCCCAGCCTTTTGAGCACCAGGGACCGGAGGGGGCATGGTTTTGTGTGCTGCCTGCATCCTGTAGATGGAGCTTTCCTTGTTTGTGCAGATCGGTTGTTGGCATGCCACGGCCCGGTACTGGTCCATGGACTGGGCGTTGGGGACCCCTGTTTTAGGGAACACACAATTTTCTCTTTTTTGGCAAAAACCATGAGTAAATAAAACTTTTCCCTCACACTTATTCTGCTTTTACATTGAACATTCGATGTGAGAGAAAAAGATACTTTGTGCATTTTTATAATATAAAAAGTATCTACACCGGTTGCTTAGCAATGGCAAAAGACAACCAAACCTAATTGAAAATAAATATCAAGTATGCTGGTAGGTTTAAACAGATGGAGTATATAGTGTTATTAGATAGTTTTAACTGAAATTCATTCAGTGAAAGGCAGTAAAAATGGATAACATTTGAAAAGCCTAAATGAATGCCAAGATTAATTAGAGGTGATTACTGATTAATGCTTGTTTGTGACACAGCATGATCTGGATGATTGGGCAAATTATTTAAAGGGTTTTGGACAAAGAATCTTGTTTATACAAAGAAATTATATAGTTCCAAGGCAAAGTTTTTAGCATCCTGAGTTGTGTGAAAAGCAATCCTGGCTTACTAAAAATCCTAGGAAAGACTAGAGAATTTGAATATCTTCTTGTAAATGCCTTTAGATCTCTTAGAATTCTATTGAGTCTGACCTACCCTTCTTGCTAATAGATGCAGGATTTAAAATGTTCAAGGTTAAGGTTAAGGTTAAGGTTAATTTAATTTGTATACCGCCCTTCTCCCGTAGGACTCAGGGCGGTTCACAGCATATTAAAAACACAAATACAATATACAAGATACAAAAAATCATACAAAAATACACAAAATAACCCCACTAAAACCTAATTAAAAGCCAAATATTGATTGCTGTATTCCCATTAAAATTACTTTNAAGATTTTCTGTGTATAGTGTGTAATGAGGCAAGCAGGTTTATCAATTTCAGTTTTAGATTGAAAGTGAACTAGTTATCACAAAAAACAAAATAGGGACAGAAAATTGGAAAACCAGCATTATGAGTTTTTATGGATATGACTGTGAACACTTATTAAATGTTTGGTGATCTACTCTGATAGAATTGTTCAGCAAACCATAGTTAAAGAAGGGCTGAAATTAAAATTAAAGTTCACTTTTGGCATACTTAAAATACTTTTTGGACTACAAAATCAAATTGCTGATATTTACAGAAGCAGATATGAGTCACTGAATTAAAGAATTCACTAATTGTATTAAATGAAACCTGAAACTAGAAAAATAAATAGTTGTTTGAAGTGTTATGTTATAGCTATAACTTTAAATAGAATAAAATAAAATGGCAACATTAACTTACATTATTGAGTACTGCAGTGTGAATGAAAATTTTCCACTTAGAGTCTTTTTCCATAATGTTTTATGTTTAGGAAATCATTTTAATGGTATCTCTCATAATTACATTTACGTAATACATTAATACATTTGTGTGTGTGTGTGTGTGCGTGGAATGCTTATTACCTAAACTAATATTAATATTAAATGATACAATTTTTCTTACAGTCTACCATTTCTAAAACGTACAGCAGTGAAATGTAATTTTCTGTTTATTCTCTCATCATCTATTCACTCAGGCTTCTCCTGCAGTTTGTCAAGGGCAGCACTGAAAGACTAACCTAGATCACATGACCATATGTTTTTTTTCAAACTTAACTGTTTGCCTATTCAAATAGCTAGAAGCCTGACTGTAGCTGGCTTTATTTGTTGAGTCTTGTTCAGTGAAGTGAGAAGAGCTGCGGGGGTGTTTGTTTTGTTTTGTTTTAAAAGCTACATTTTTGTGGGGGGTGGGAAATGAAATTATTTCTTTTGTTCTCTTTCTCAGCTTATTAGGACTCAGGCATGCATATAAAATTGCTGTATCTCAAGAGGTATCTCTGTGAACGGAAGAAGATAGTGATAAACTTATTTTTAAAAAGCATAAAAGGAAAATGAATCTAATGGAAGTAGTTACCCAATATTTTAAATATTATAAAGAAAAAGTCCACAGCAATTTACCTTGCAGTATAGATATACAGACATATTATTCAAAGAAAAATCCAACGGTTATCTTTCCAAATTTTAGAAAAAAAATAGACAGTACTGTAATTGGAAAGCAGGAGATATTTGTGAATAAAAACAGCACTCTCAGTGGATGAGGGACAGAGCTAAATAAATATGGTTCATTTATTATTTATAGATATTATATTAGTATGAATATTGTTTTTCAGATAGAAATATATATTTTAAATACATTGAAACCCAAAATGATATGTATATAATTTTATATAATATGTTGTAAATGTTATATAATAAAATATAATAGAATAAGCATAGCATCTGGAAAAAAAATTCAGCACTGATTCAGACGTCTCATAGGATATGTACATTTGGAAAAGACAAATATAGAGACATTTCAAGCTACATAATCTTTTTCTCTCCTTCATGGAACACAGTGCAAAGAAGATACTAAAATAAAAATGTAACAAAAATTCACTATGAGTGGTAAAAGCTGATGTGTGGGGCTACCCAGTGTTTGGGTAAAGATGACATCTAGCTCTACCTGTTCACTCCATAGTGAGGCAGTAAAGGGACTTGATTAGCATTAATAATAGAATAAGAATACTAAGAAACTAAGAAAACGCTAATATTTATAAATAATTTTTGCATCAGAACAGTGAGGACACAGGGATTTGGGGGCTATAGTGGCTGGGAATGTCTCAGCTCAAGTTGGTTTACCAACTGCAACCTTTCATGAACAATGCCTTTTATACACATGGCTTTAGTAGCGTCATGTTTAATTGTTGTAATGTCCTTTAATGTCGTTCACAGTTCAAAGATTCTACCAAAGTTGGTTACTGAGCACTGTGATATGATTAGTGTTTGTTTATACATTATCTACCACATATATTGAGAATAGACACCATTGTTGGTTTTAGATATATACAAGCCCTCCCACAATATTTGATGCATGTTTATACCTCTGTAATATTTCTTGACTTTTCTCTCCATTTGTTTAACCTAATAAGTAATATTAAGCATTATGTATGCATAGAGATATTTTGATATTATTTCCATTTATGTACACCTGCTATATTAACAACTGATACAGTTCATTTATTTTCTAAATTCAAAATTTGTCTTGTTTACCTTACATACAGTGCAGATGTTTTCAGAATTCAACAGCTAGACATTAGCCATACTTGCTCATTTACTCCCATATCTTGATTAAAATTTTACCTTTACTGAAATAGTTCACTTTTTTTATGCAGAAGTTTCTGCAAAACAAGTTAATGTATGGCTGGTTCATAAAATATGAGTATTTTATAATATGTTTACTAAGTTACAGTAAGAATGCAGTACTAAAAATAATCTTGTTACCAGTTGAATCTAGAAAATATTCCTTTATTCTATTACATTGTTAGCAGAAATGCTCATATTTTAAAACCAGTACAATTGTATCTTGTAGCAAATTAAAATATTTTACGTATTTTTGCTAATGGTAAATATGTTATGAGATTTATGTTTATCTTGTTTAGAAGTACTTGCAACAGATAGCTGTTTAATTTCTTAAAAGAAACAGTTTGAAATATCAGAATTATTTACTACATATATACTTAATTGGACCTAAAGGTTCAGTAAATATTTGATTAGTTTACCAACGTAATACTTCTTAACTTGATTTCAGATTCAGGGAACCTTTCTGTTAACTTTTAGTTTGCTCGATATATACTATAATTTAATTTAAATAGTAATTCTAACTTCAAATTAGTATTCTAAAGGATACTGGTTGTTAAATAACTGATGCAGAGAATATCAAACAAAGATAGAAGAAGTAGCCTATACTGATATTACAAGAACCCCTAAGGACTAGAAAGTGAGGCTAGATCAGCACTATGGCCATTACCAAGTCAGAAGTGATCACAAAGTGATATTTAGAAATATGACAAGTAACAGAAAAAGAATTGAGTATGGTTCCAAGCAAACTGTATCAGCAAATCTGGAGAATAACACCATGGGCAACATTTTGCAAAAGGACAGTTTATATACAAGTACCAAAAAAAAAAGGAGATGAGAACATGAAAGTTATTGCTGAATCGCCTCAATTTCACATGCTAGCAAAATTATGTTTAGGATTATCCAACAAATTTGAGATATTCAAGCTGATTTTAGAAAAGAACAAGGGACAAGAAGCATTGTTGTTGATGCATTCTAGATAATTGAGAAAAATTCAAGAACACTAAAAACAGAGTCAATACATGTTTCATTGCCCTTGTCAATCATGTCAATCTGTGCAATCTTCTTAGGAAAATGAGATTCCCAGATTATTTCGTTGTTCTCATACAAACCTATAAACAGGACAGGAAGGCAGAATAAAGACCAGGGGTCCCTAACCCCCGGTGTGTGGACCAGTACTGGGCCACAGCATGCCAGCAAACGGTCTGCACAAACAAGCAAAGCCCCATCTACGGGATGCAGGCAACACACAAAACCACGCACCCTTCGGTCCACGGAAAAACATCTCTCCATGGAACCTGTCCCTAGTGCCCAAAAGGTTGGGTACCTCTGATATAGACAAGTCTGTGATGAACCTGAAAGGCTCTAGGTTGGCAAAGGAGTGAGATAAGGTTACATAGTCTTTCCTTATTTATTCACCCTAGATACTGAACATACATTGAGGGAGAATGGATTGGAAGTTGAGTGTAGTTTTAAAAGTAAAGGAATAACCTGTACTATGTGATGATTGAATGATACAAGTGATCAAGTTCTAGTAATAAAAATAAAAGAACACCATGAGAAAATGGGGCTGAGTTTAAATACAGATAAAAAGAAAACAAAACTAACGACAATAGGGCCAGCAATCAGCCTTAGATTTTGACAATGAAGATATTAAAATGGTGGATAGCTTCTGTCTAAAAGAACCAATTGTCAGGAAATATACCATGGCTAACACTTCAGTTGGCAACTATGAATATATATTCCAAAGTCACAATATATGTATGGGAATCATGCACCCATTGGTTTTCCTTATGACATCATTAAAAGAAAAGGTTAACTTTAAAGAAACAGTACAGAGTATTGAAGTTTTTGAACTGTGGTATTGGAGAAGATTCCTGATAATACTATGGGTAACTAAGAAAAAAAGAAATGGATTACAGAACAAATCAATCAGAATTCTCACTTGGGGCCCAAATGACCAGGTACAGGTTCTCACACGAGGGCACATTGTGCAAAGATGTAGTCTGTTAAAGAGTCCCTAATTCTAGAAAGGATAAGAGAAAAAGATGATTGGCAGCACGGTGGAGAGATTTAATTACACTGATTAATGGTTGCATGATCAGAAGATCTGAAGGGCCAGGATAGGAACAAATTATTCTAGTGAAAGCCTACCTATGCTTCTGAGAATCAACACTGACTTGATGGCAGATAATAACATATCAGGGTGGGAGCTATTCATTGGACCGCAAACATTTAAACTGTTGCATTTTTGAGATCAATAAATCAGTGCTAAGCCAAATTTGGGGAATTGGACAAATAAAATTTTGTCTTCATGTAAATTCCATCCTAATTGCCAAAATATATATTATTAAACTGCTCCTATAGTTTATTGAAATAATTAGAAGAATGCTGAAGCAAAGTTTGAAGCCTTTATCTGATAATTTAATTAATACACTTCCTTTTCTAATTTCAGTTTGAAAAGGCTTCTTGTTAAAATCTAATTTAATTCAAAAGCTTTAATTTTCATCATTGATCAGGTCAATGGGATTTTATTCCTGAATAACTTGTACTGCTCCTTTCTTTAAGAAACTCTTAAGGATTTTAATTACTTCTAGGTTATAATTAGCACATAAAGCATTCTCTTTTTTTCATAAATCTGTTACTTGAATACTGGCGTGCAATTTATAACACGATTTGTTTGTTTAAAAATGCTACTCATTAAAAATAATTATAATGCAAGGCTAAGGGTAACTCAAGTTAAAAAAAAGTACAGCTTTATATAGTTACCAATAGTAACAGCATAAAAGTTTACAACAAACTAAAACCAAGTTTATCCAAATTTTAAAAATGGATAAACAAGTAAGTGTTTAGTGTGTCCACACTATTACTTATGTAAAAGGCATTTCTTAGTTGTTTGAGTCCTAAACTCTGTTGGGCTTTTATTAATGAACATGAGCACGTAAATTGATTTGGAGGTGGGCTGTCCACTAGGCCAGTTCTGCAGGCGTAGCATGTTCCTAGCATTTTAACCCTATTAATAACCTTACCAATGCATTAGTTGCAGTTTCTGAGCCACTTTCCAACAGCTTTTCTTACAAGCTATTGCAGTAGTCCAATTTTGACAGGAACTGTCATACATGGTTAACTCAGCCATATCTGGGAAAGAGCTCTAGTCATAGAATTTGTGTCTCCATTATTAGCAATTGTTTTAAATCTAAAGAACTCCTGTGATACTTACATTTGTGATTGAATTAGAGTTTTATTTCAGGCCTTTAAAGGAATAGTCTATATATCAAAGCCTTATTACTTGTTTGTTTGCTTGTTTATATTTCACATTTCTTAATCTCCCTCCAACATTTCCATTAGTGACTTTTAGAATTTAATATGATACACTGTATCAAAGATTTATAATTTATAACCATATGTTCCCTTTTTCTTTAGAGCCAACCTACATCACAATCGGTCCACCTACATGTCCTCCTTTGGTGAACTGTACACTAAAAGAGACAGACTGTATTTATGACTTCAAAGTAGATCAATATGGTTGCCGCATCTGCCAGTGTAAAACTAGTAAGTACAAATACCATATTCAGTTAACTTGTTTCAAAAAAATATTCTTAAATTTCCTATTGGTGTTTTTCCTCAAAATTCAGTTGGCTCATGCACAGTACTATTATTGTTATGGTAAATCCTGTTTTTCATTTTGTAAAATAAAACATTTCCAAATATCCATTTTGCTGAGATTCAGTAGGACAGCACACAGATCAGAACACCTTTATTATCTTCAGTAGATGGATTGCCTCTTTGTTAAATCACATATTAAAATACAGATTGTTTTTTAAGTTTTGATGTGTTGATGCAAAGCAGTTCAGCTACTGCACCAGTGGCATATTGATAAAAACAATTATTACTACCTAATAAGTAATTGCTATTAATCAGTAAATTTGGAAACTCAAATTGTTAGGATTGTGTAATATTATTAAGTATTTTTAAAAATGTTGCTCCCATATCAGCGTGATGGTGTTTACTATCCAAAACATTTTCTCATCCGTGTTACATAGGCTAATCAAGCTGTTTATAGCATGGATTCTTCTTCTAAATACCTGAAGCGGTTAAACATAATTATCGATGATTTGTCATAGCACTTTTACATATTGGAACAAAAGCTATAAAACACATTGGATCATTAAAAAAAACTCCCAAAAGCAATACTATCATAATAGCTAACATTATTGTGGAAGACTTTAACATGTAATTATAGCTGACACTTTTCAAACCCAAGAGAGCTTTTGAAAGATTGTCACTTTCAGGCCTCAGTCTTGAAGGAATACTGATTACTATTAATGCGATTCTACTGCATTTTAGTATCAGTTAGTCCATTTTGAGTTTTGCAGAGAAGAAAAACTTCTGTACTGCTTATCTGATGCCCTGTATATGAGTTTCCACCTGGTTTCAAAATTCTGGCTTTTGGGCTCTCATCTTCAAGCCTGATTACTGCTCTCTTTTTGCCTGTCCTCAATGCAATTCATTATTCTGTTAAATTAAGGTTAGTGTTTATCTTTTTATAACATTGAGGAATATGTCTACTTTGCTCTTTTGTTGCAGCTATTGTTTTGTGTAAACATCAAGTTTCTTTAACATAGGAACATTGTTCCTATGTTCCTGTCATAGGAACATTTAAACTATAATAAAAAACATGATTGTTTATATTATTGACATGTCGGTTTTTTTAAAATAACTTTGCATACAAGGGCTACAACTTGCAGTTTTCAGCTTCTTAAACATGAGAAACTGAAAACCTTTGACTAGATAGCACTAGGTAAAGCATAGAGCTTGTAGTTCATACATTTTGTTAACTATAACTTGCCTGTACTTTTCATATTTATTTCTTATACTTAAATTCCATTCTTTGCAGAAAGTTGTTTGTATGAGGTTTCCAGGCCAACTTCTTCCTAAACAGTGAACGGTCCTTCTAAATTTTAACTGTATAACAATCCTTTATATTGCTCCAAGTTGTACCAGGTTCTTATCTTAAAATATTGTAGCGGTCAGCTTTCCAACTAACAAGTTAATTTCCAATCATTACTATCAAAATACTAAGAATTTTCTTTCATTTTATTGCTTAGCTGTCTTCTGAATGGGAAGAAGAATGATCAAGAAAAAGCACAAGGGCAAGGCAATATGAAAATAAAACCCATTAATGTATTTTATTAGCATAAATGCCTTGTCTATGAATTTATTTAAAATTGATGTATCATTTCATGAACATGTTATGTTGATACTGAATAGTAAATTTTATATTATAAGCCACTCTGAGAATATTTAAAATCTGGAATTTAGATAATTAGACAATATAGACCATTGTAAGTGACTGGGGAAGAGGAGAATTCTGTATGTGTATGCCTTTAATTGTTGAGACAAATAACCATTTTCTCTCTTTACTAAACTTTCTATGTTCTTTCACAGGGGAGGAGCGGTGTACCGATCTCATGTCAGATTGTTCCTTGGACTGTGACTTTGGTTTCCAGACTGATGTCCATAATTGTAAGATCTGTCAGTGCCACCCACGACCTAAGAAATGCAAACCCATAGTATGTGACAAGTACTGTCCCTTTGGATATTTGTACGTATTCTTATTTTAAAAGCATATTTACTACAGTTTTGTAAGCCTTTAACATTGTGTAAAGCAAAGCCTAACACAATTTATGTGTTACATGTTGAAGACAGAAAGTATATAAAGGCACAAAAATATTTTACCCTTATTAAGGTAAACTTTTATAGTTTTGAATGAAGTATAGTTTCAAGGAGATTTATTTATTTTGCTTCACTTATTTAATAAAGCAGAACAAAGAGAGAAAAATGAAACAATATTTTAAAAAATAGTCAAAAAAGAAAAAGGAAATAAAATGCAGTTACAACATAAAATGTATATAGAATTTATCATGAATATATGGATGCATATACATGCAGTTTTTATAGAACTTCAGAGAACAATAACTATATTTTAATGTAATTATTCATGCATAATCTACATTTTTTTGCATTTTGTTTGTAACTTGCAAATAATATCAGCTTTCTATCTACTGTGTAATTTGGTCCATAAATTTGTCCATTGTTGAAGAACTGATCTCCAGGGTTTAGAGCAGGGTACAAAAAATCCATTTTCATTGCCAGCTGTCACTTTCTATGTAGTAAGTATGTAGTTCAAAAATATTTGTTTCAAATCAAATTCATAAATATAACAACTTCATGGAACATAACAAATTTAGGACATTGTAACAGCATGTTTAAATGAAGTATTATTTTGGTTTCATCTTCAGTAATCACATAATTTACTTACTCTTCTCTGTACAAATGCAATGGGATCCAATAAGTCCAAATTTTGATTTTTAGTTGTATAAGCGGTAATCTAAGACCTAATAATGTTTTGGTATTAAGGTTAAAACATTTTCTCATTGTTTAGGCAAAATGGGTGTCTCTAGTTCCCTATTCCAGTCAGTCTTTATAATTTATATATTAAATTGATAATATAATTATAAGGATTGATTGTGGGCTTTTTTGTCTGAAAGGGTTTAAAGATCCCTTCTAATAACATAAGTGTTTTTGAGGCTGAAATTGCTACTAATATCTATATAAGTTATAATTGTAAATACCGCCAGCAGATGGCAATTGACAAATATTATTTAATAAAAAACTCATCATTATCATCCACTCATTGATCTAATGCATGGGTCTTCAAACTCGTTCCTTTTATGACTCATGGACTTCAACTCCCAGAATTCCTCAGCCAGCGTGCCTGGATCAATATGATTGCAACAAGAAATATATAAAATATATTATATTTGTAATTCCACGCAATCCAATTAACTAAAGATGTCATATACAAATACTCCAAGTAGGCCCAAGGAGAGATTTACCAAATTTTTCCATGTATAAGACGTATCCTTGTATAAAACGCTCTGGCATGCGAGTTCCAAGCTTACAGCAAACAAAGTCAGTGCTGGGAGCAACTGCCTCCCAGCACTCTAAATAGACGCCTCCCGGCCAGCCCCCCACCTCCACCCACCTAACCAGCATGCATAGTCAGTTCACAGCAGCAGCTTTCCAACCCTGGTAAACAAACTGGCGTGAACACCGGCATGACAGCAAGGCAAGGGAAGCGAAGGCAAGTTTTAAACTCCCCGCCATTTCTCTGCGCCGATCAGCTATTTGGCAGAGCGCCGAACAGCTGAGCCGGCAAATCCGGAAGTTCGGCCGGCCGCTATTATTGAGCAGGACGGCCTCGCAGCTGCATTCCACAAGGTCCCCAGCCAGCATAATGGTACAAAGGAGGGAAAGGGCTGTCACTGCCATCCTTGCTGCTGGTCCCATCCGCTGCCTCCAGACGCCATCATTGGATGATCTTGCCCCTCCCCCTCCTATTAGTGGCAAGCCCACAGGGGCTTGACACCTGTACCAGGCGGCATGGCAGCAGCATGTAAAGAACCTACACAGGCATGCCCTGGGCTGCGGAGGTTACCATTATTTTTCTATGTATAAGACGCTGCACTTGTATGAGATGCACCTAATTTTTGAACAGGGTGTTTGCAGGAAAAAATAGCACCTTATACACAGAAAAATATGGTACCTTTACTGTAATTATTCATCTAAAATTGGTGAACTACATGTGGCTTTGAGGTCAGCAGGGTCCACAATTCCCCAGTGCTGTTCCAGCAATAGTTATCCTTAGATTAAATGTATTTGCAAATTAGATACATTTGGAAACGGGGGGTGGGGTGGGGGGGCATGATTAGCACCTTTCCCAGCAGCCAGTATTTAAGGCATGCTATTAATTCAGAAGATAAGGGTCAACCATAAATATTGGTTACGAAGCTTGCTGCTTCATGAATTTGTTGAGACCCTCTCTAAAGCCATCCAAATTGACTGCCATTATCACAGCTGCTGGCATAGTGTCTGTATGTTTAACTAAGACTGAATCTACGTGCATTTAAGTTCTAACTTTGCTTTCTCTCCATGTTATCATGACACCTTTATCATGTCTCACCTTAGCCTCCTTAATTCTAAGCTAACCAGCCATAAATACAAAAAGGGCTCAATGGTTGTCTTTTTTGTGTCTTTTCTTTTTGTAAAATCTCACCCTAAGTGCAGTTGCCAGTACTCTACGCAATATTCCAAATTGGGGGGGGGGGTTATTCCCCCATTGCTGTGGGATTCATAGAAGGCAGGATATATTAACATTTCTCTCTCTACTAAATTAAATGCAGCTGATAAATGCAGTAATACAATTGAAGGAATTTTGTTTCGTACCCTTGGAAATATGTGAACAGTTGAAGTGTTCCAGCAATACATCCACCATATTTTATATGAAACTTTTGATATTAAATATTCTTCACTGTGACCCCTTTCTAAAGAAATTTATCTCTTTTTCTTTACTAGAATTAACACTTTTTAACAGTTCAGAATTGGTTTTTAATTATTAAATCCAATTATACAAAATGATTTATCTGAAGCAACTAAATTAAAAAAACTGCTTCCCGTAATCTTTAACAAAGCATAACTGATATCATTTTTAGAATAGAATAGAATATTTTTTGACCAAGTGTGATTGGGCACACAAGGAATTTGTCTCCAATGCATAAGCTCTCAATGTACCTACAAACAACAAGATAATATAATCAGGTGCTCAGTAGAATGATGGCACCAGGAAAAAAAACTGTGTCTAGTTGGTTTGGCCTGCAGTGCTCTATAGCTGTTTTATTGTTAGTTGTTCTTCACTGGGAATATTAATAATCTGAATGAAGGCTGAAAAATCAAAAATTTAATCCAGATAAGGTAGGGGGTTCTTCTCCATTGCTGACTTAGAAATAAGAATTTAGCTTGTCTTCAGTGTTATAGCTTCATCTATGATCTGATTTTGCTCCTGGATGCTAAGTTGGCCAAGTTTATGTTTGCTCAGCTGTCTATTGCCTCTGTTCTTGGAAACATAAGATCTTGCCATGGTAACATATGCATTAGTTATAATAGCTTTGATTATTTAATTATGTATGGTTTTCTGTGTGGGACTGGTTTTGAAGAGTGGCCAAGAATACAGTAGCCAAAGTGTATGCTGAGGTTAGCATATGTTATAATCTTATTAAAACAACAACATTGATTTCTAGTCTTTTCTTACGAGGAATTAATTTAAGATCAGGACATTTAAGAACCTTAATTAAGTTCTGTAAGGATTTTTTATGTCCTAGTAGCTGAGGCCCATGTAGCAGTAGGAGAAGGAAATATGTTTTCTGAAACCAGCAGAAAAAATACATGCATTTTTCTAGGGATGTCAGTTTCCTTTCTGCTAACTTTCTGCTTCTTCCTAAAGGCCTTGTCTTTTATGTTTTGTTATCTTGATTTCTATTTGAGTGTTGAACTATTGTTGATTTGCTGTCCTCTAGTATTTTAATTTTAATTTTATTTTAACTGGTATTGGAGACTTCCTTTAACCTATGTAAAACTAGAAAGAAATTCAAAGTATGACAGTAGGACATCTTGATTCCTGCTGAAGTATCAGAACACTCTAATAGATATTTCTGAAATGTTATCCTGCATTACTGTTCCATGTATTAAATTGCACCAACCATTTAAAGAAAAATAGCTAGTGTTTCAATCACTGCATTGATGTATTCAGCACATTATTAAATTGATAGTTTCAGCAGCATTTAAAAAACATATATAGCAATCTTACATGTACACATAGTCCTCAAGTTGCAATCATAATGGAGCATGGCCATAATGGTCAGAAGCCAGGAGGGACATTAATTGAACTGCCTCAGGGCTCGGGGAGATCCTGGGGGGGGGGACTAGTGCAAGGACAAGCCCACCTGCAGCCGTCCTTCTAAAGTGTTCCCCTCCCATTCCCTGAGACACCCCATGCTCCACTTCCTGTCCTTTGGGATCCCCACAATCCTATGGGCCTCCTCCCCACCCCACTGCATCACAATCAGTGAACTATGCCCTTTTTCTAAAAGCGCAGAGCACTGAATCAGTTGAAGACTGGGATAGACCTCATCTTTTAGGGGAGTTGGTCAGATTTCTTTTTCAGAGAAAACATACTTGGAATTTTAGCAATCACAATGCTGCCCTCACAAAATGCTTCCTTACTAGCGAGGTTAAGAGAAGAATTGGAGCCTGAAAGTTTCTCTTTCTCTTTCACACACATGTGAAATAGATGTCTCATACCCAGTGCTTTTTTTTGTAAGAAAAAAGGTGCCAGAACTTACATCTTGTTAATCTTTTATTTAAAAAATTATGTATTCAGTTCTTAACCTAAATTTAATTTATTGTATTTTAGGCAAATGTTCATAGTAAATTTTACACTAAAAATTAAAAAAAGATTTTCAATTCACCAATGATTTTTTAAAATAAATTATTTACCTTTCGCACATAGTCAATCCCTGTACACATACCCACACACATCAGTTGTGTAATGAAACATAACAGTCACCACCCGCAGTAAGCACTCAGCGTGCAACCACATGACCGATCACAAGCCGAGCAGTGCCATCACAACCAGTGTGGATGAAGTACGCATGCATCGGACTCGACACACAAGCAGCCCACATGCACCGTTTTAACGATTTTGCCACCAACCTGCTACACTCAAGAGGGCAATTCAAGTCCACATAGACCAAACATCAAATTTTCAAAAGTTACTTTTAAAACTTGCAAAATCCATCAAAAAAAGGTGCCGGAACTCTGTTCCGGTGCGTTCTATGACAAAGAAAGCATTGCTCATATCTACAGTTTACTACACTTCTCACTTTTGCTGCCCACAGTTCTCACTAGTTTGACTTCTCTGAGTTGGGTAACACTGAGCCTCAGGCTCTTCGTTTACTTTTCCTGTTATCGCAGACCCACCTCCAAGCACTTTTTCCTCCAAATCAGACATCCACAACTATGCTGCTTTTATTTGTTCTCATACATTTTAATCCAGGTAGTCTTAACAAAGGTACCAAGTTCATTCCTTTGAATTTCTTAGCTGGTATAAATATTTTATCATAGAGGTTGCCTCTCTTTTTTTTTCTATTGCTCCTATTACAATGGAACAAGTCAGTCATGAAATTTAGTCTACCGAATTTTTGTTATATCTGCCTTCCTGTATTAAGTCTTTAACTTCATCTAGTTTGTTTCTGTGCTCTGCATATTAGTATGTAAATAGCAAATTTATGAGGCAATGTCCTTCCTCATATTAATAAAACAGATCCCATTATAGTCCTTTCCTCTTTTGATGCTTAAAGTTCTTATCTAAAGATCTTACATCTGGATTTTCTTTTGTCAGACCCCACAATATTTGGGTTTAAAGTTAAATCAAGCTTACCATTTTTCAAATATATTTTCCCAGTACTTGTTGGGATGTAATGTTTCTCACAACAGCAATCTCTACTATAGAAATCATAAGCCATAGTCTCAGAAATCTAGTTTCTCATATTTTCATAACCAGTTGTTCTTTTTTTATATTTTCCAATGGTCTTCTATCAATTGAACCCTCGACTGTTTGAGCTTTCTGGCCTCATGCTTCTAAATCTGAGCAATGCAGTTATAGTTGCTCTTGGCAGAATTATTGATCCTATGGAGATAAAGCAAGAAAGGCTAATTGCTGGGTGAGACTGATGAGTCTTGGCAATTGTTTTGCCCTATTTATTCATCCAAAATTAGGCAAGATAAAGAATAAAAGAAATGATAATGATTCCTCCAGAAATGAAAAATATAAACAATGTTAAGACTTGTAAACTAGTAGTTCCATGTAAAAGTAAAGGCTCCTTTCCTTACTCTGTTCCATTAATTATAGAGGCTAACTACCTATTACTCTTAGGAAAATGTTGTTCAGATAACCATGTCAAGATTGAACATGAACATATTTTTTTCTTAGTCAGATTCTATACTGGTACCCCATCTAGTGGATAAAGCAGCAGTTGCAGCTGAAAGTTTAAATAAAAGCTGAAGGAAATTACTAATGACAGAAAATAAAATCTAGAGAACTGTAGCCTGGCCATGATTGCTCAGCTCACAGTGACAATGTAAGCTATGGTCATTTGATCACAATTTCCAACATTCCCTGTCAGCCTCTCACAAACATAGTCAATGGGGACTCCTTCAATAGGAAGTCAGACGTCATGGTCACACAAGGTCCTCACTTAACAACACATGATTCTCACTTATCAATGGTAACTATGGTACCTTAACAATGGTAAAATGCTGTTGCTAAGCAACATGGTCACATGACATTGTGCTTTATGACTGCATTGCTTAGCAATTGTAGTTCTGATCCCAATTACAATTATAACCCAAAGGCTATCTTATACAATAAAACCAATTCCTTATTGAAGAGATTTGTACTTGAATCTGAGCGAAGTTTAAAGGAGAAATAAATAAATCACATCTGAAATATTAATTTTGGTATAGCATTAGTGATTTTTTTTCTTTTTCACATTTAGTTTAAGGTAGTAGTGGTGTTACAAAAATTATGCAGAAATTTATAGCACAGTCCTTACATTCAGAAAAAAACCCCCCAGTATCTAGTGATGTTTACTTATATGCATATTTAGGAACATACAAGTAGGTAAAACAAGAAATACATGATTGTATTTTAAATTTCCGAAATAAAATAACTGATGTGGAGAGGCAACATTAGGCTTTACCCCTTTTTAAATTACTGTTTCACAGTAAAACTCTATAAAAAGCTAACCCCTGAACAAATAGTTCAGATGATTTGAAGAATGAGACCACTTCGCATTGTGATTATTGCCTAGCGCTAAAGAGGAGAAATTGTAGCTGTTTCAGTATAAAAACTGAAAGTATGTAATAGCAACAATTCCTATCCATTGGCAAGTAAAACTAGAGAAGTCATAACTTACTGTGGAACATCACTTATCTATAACTTAGGGACATTGAATTTATTGTTTAAAAATATTAACTATCCATTCAAACTATTAAATATTGCAATTCTTTAACCATGGTGTTTGTAATGTAGACATGCCATCTAGGAAGAATTAGGAGAGCATTCAAGGATCCTTCAGATTGCTCTTTTCATTTAATAAAATTGGCTTGAAACTTGACTCTTATTTTGAGATAGAGCTCCCCTTTTCACTGAAGAGACTGGTAAGGATAGGAAGTTTCTCCCCCAAATAATACAATCTAAACACCAATGCAGCCAAACCATCAGTCAGCCAACAAATTTACATGTGAATGGGATATCCTAGGAATGTCTAAGTCTTTCTCATCTAAGGTCCTTTTCAACTCTTGTTATTCTGTTATTTACCCAGAAGAATAGGCAAATTGCTAGACTCTATTGTAATAGATACAGGTAGTCCTTGAGTTACCACTGTAATTAACCCCATAATTATGGTTGTAAATCATCACAGTTGTAAAGCAGGTCATCATATGACCAGACCCAGTTTTACAACCTTTTTCTGATTGTTGTTAAGAAGCCACAATTGTTAAAAGTGAGATGCAGGAGTTGAATCTAGAACTTCCTGTTTCTCATGATTTGGGGCTACTTTTAATCTGTAGTAAAACACTCTAGCATGATTATACCCAAAGTCTTAACAGTTAATTGTTTCATATGGTTTCTTCATTGTTGTTTAGCCTGGAAGAAAAGCTAATATGTATAGAGAAGTTTAGGTTGGCAGTTGGATATACCATTAATGGCAGTTGAGCTCAGAAATGTTCAAAGTATCACCTGACCCAGGAGAGAAGAAATCTAGAGGGGAGAGATTTTGTTTGAACTTCTAATAGTCTGTAATTATAGGACTTGGTTTTGTTTTTGTTTTTAGTCTGAGCTTCTTAATTTAAAGTGTATATTTAAATTGAGATGTTTTGTTATATTGCATTTTAATATTATATTTGATTATTAAGTAGCTGTAATTCATATTGGAAGGGGGAGTATAAAAATATATGGTAATTTGAACATAAAGAATAGGTATAGGGCAATCTGCAGGGTTTTTTAAAAAAAAGCTTCTCATTATACTTTAATTTGAAAATGGGAATATTCATTACTTCTAGTGAAGAGCTACGTATCAAGCTTTCCTTCTGTTCATCACTTGCTCACCTCTGCATTAATTCATTATAATTAAAATTAAGCATCCAAACATACTAAGGTTGCTTTTGATTAAATTGAATAAGTTCAAGTTTATAACAGAGCCATTGTATGTTTCTCCTTCTTTTAGATTTCTATTTGTGTTGCAGCATTCTATCCACCAAAGAACTATTGATAAATGAGCATTTATTTAATTTGATGATAAATATACATTAGAAAGATATTTGGCAACCAGATATATGAACTGAAAATAAGGTCTAAGTTTTTGTTTTAATCAGGTTATTCAACTTAAATAAATTAAATAAATTTATTTTTCAAATAATTCCAGAACAAAATATGATTTATGAAAAATAATATAAATAATCTTCATTATTTAGCAAGAACAAACATGGATGTGAAATCTGTCGTTGTAAGAAATGCCCAGAGCTTTCATGTGGGAAGATCTGTCCAATGGGCTTCCAGAAAAATAACCAAGGATGTAATATCTGTAAATGTGCTGGTATGTGCAACTACTTCAGATGTATTTTTTACATTCTTTGCATCAAATACGATTAAAATAGTGTGATTTGTTCCAATCTATGTTCAAGAATCCATTCATTTAATTTGAATATTAGTGAAAATCTTGGAAGTTCTGAATACTGGAGATTGGTGGATGAATTTGAAATATTTAATAATATCTCATAGGCATTCTTCCAATGGCTTACATGGAGGGATATAGCCAGTCACAGGGCAATTTATTAAAAACCTTTGCTGTACAGTTTCAATTTTCTTGGCAGGACGGCTGGTACACTTTCATACAAGCACTAAACTAAAACTACCAAGTATTGTTTTTAAGAATGCTTATAATCCCATTGGGATTAAGGGGATTCTTATAAAGAAAGGTCAGTACTTTGCTTTACAGTGCATTTTCCTTGTTTATTTATATGTTGTGAATTAATTAAAAATAAACAAAAAATATTTTACTACAATAGAATACACTTCCTTTTTAACAGGGTTTATAAAATTGTAGAATGTAATTCATATATTCATATATTTATGTATTCTACAATGTAATCAGTCCTCAAAGATAAAATGTATATTAGTGTTGTCTCTTCCATGTAAACTTGTATAAGTATATATTCTCAAAAATGTAAATGTCTTAGTTTTCTGTGTGAAAGATTACAAATCTTCCCCATAAGAGAAAGAAACAACTGCACCCTCTGGTACTTAAAGCTTTGATATTTGAAAAGTAGATATTAAGTTAAAAAATAGAAGGATGGTGGCACTTTCTCTCTGCAGAAATTTGTCACTGTTTTAATAAATCTGTAATATGCAAGTTAATAATTCTTTAGTGCTGCAGTCTTTTACAAAAGAATTCACATTATTTATTTTGAGTTTATTTTCAAAGCTTATTTTCAGTCCTTAGAAAGCTTATTTCATTGTTATTGTTTTGCGTCCCAAAATTTCTAGTTTTTTTTTTCCTATGAATTGTGGAGAGAAGCACTTTCTGCCTTCTGTCTCAGGTGTTTTGCTAATTTTTTTCATGGTTTCATATCTATGCCTTATTTGATTTGATTTTACACATTTGTATGCTGTCCTAATAAAAAAATCTGTGCTGTGTGACTCTCTGACTGTGGTGTTAATATAAACAATAAATATTAAGAATAGTCATTGTCTGTTAAAAATAATTATTCTAAAACATTGTATTTTTTATCACGTACAGAGATACCAGCTTCTATAATACCACCTGCTAAGTTAGGGACTTGCTTGTCAGTAGATGGGCATCGTCATGAGAATGAAGAAAGTTGGCATGATGGCTGCCGTGATTGTTATTGTCATAATGGACGGGAGATGTGTGCTTTGATTACTTGTTCCGTACCCAACTGTGGCAATCCAACAATACACCCAGGACAATGTTGCCCATCATGCCCAGGTACCATTTTATTTTATTTAAAAAACTCTGCTTTTTAACTGCATGGCCCTTTTTTGTCTTGCCAGAGAAGATTTTATAAGCAAAAAAGGCTGAGATACTTGCTAGATAAACCAGTTGAAACCTGCATTGCTTCCATGTAATTCATAGACTTTATAAATTTACACTTGGCACTAATCTTATACATCCAGAACATAATAATTTTAGCTTTCAAAGGCAGAAATATTTTAGTTTTCATACTCATCGTTAGTAATGTAATTGAATGAAGAGAATGCAAGAAGGGCTAAATATTCTTAAATATTTAGGCTATTTTGATTGCCAAAAAACAGAGAGAAAAGAAAAGTACAGTTATTCGTGTAGTCATTCTATCTAGTTATGCAAACTGGAGGGAAAGAGCAAAGATCTGATTTTTTTTAATCAGAGTTGTACTGGAGGTGCACAATCAATCTGAAGTCAGTGGATCAGGAATAGAACAATCTTGTGATTAATCCATATTTTTGTATAATATAGATATTTATCACTGTGTAACTTCCATTACCTTCCTATAGCCACATATTAGACAAGTCACAAAGATTCCACAAAGTATGTGGAAGTTGTATGATACGTTTAATTTTAATTGCCCTCTTTGGAGTTATAAGCAGGCAAGAATCCAGTTTGGTTTGCTAGGGATTTATTTATTTGAGTGAGTGAGTGAGTGAGTGAGTGAGTGAGTGAGTGAGTGAGTGAGTGAGTGATTTATTGATTGATTGTTCAAATACATGAACAAAAGTACCATACCTTCTTTGGGTCATAGAGAGATCACAATATATTTACAAGTAATCAGTCTATTCAATATTTCTGAACTAGTTTTTGCTCCATCCCCAAATACCTTACTGTCACTTACAGCATTCAGTGGGTAATCCTAAAAACAAAATCTGCCTTTATTATCATAGCACTGTTTTAAATTTATTTCTTGTTTATTACAGTGAGGCAAACTTAGATGTTTAAAATGTGTTAGTTTATAAATATAATGATTTACAATAGATTTAGAAACCATTACTATTGTTTGAATTTATATTTTTAATGGAAAGTCAATGAAATTTTCTATTTCTTGGGTTTCTGTTTTTCACAGATGAATCCATTGCACAGAAGCCAGAAATCAGTGGTCCAACCATTTGTTATGTTCCAGGAGGAGAGTATTTTATGGAAGGAGATACATGGAACATTGATTCGTGTACCCAGTGTACATGTCATAATGCAAGAGTCTTATGTGAAACCGAAGTTTGTCCCCCTCTACTTTGTCGAAATCCTACACGTACTCAAGACTCATGTTGTCCCCAGTGTCCAGGTTAGCTTTGTGTAATATATTTTAACATATTTGTTAAAACAGTTTAATTTGCCCTATGTCATTACATCTCAAAAATAAGTATAATCAATAGTATTTGAAAAAATACTACTTAAAAGTATCCATAGCCCAGCAACCACATGATGAAATCTTTCATTACTCCTGTGTAAGTTTTTTTCCAAAATATAATCTTCAATTGTATTTCTCTGGAACGCTGCTCTTGGGCACCAATGTATCTAATGTGAGGACAGAATTGAGCCTCCAAATATAAGCCCGCTCTTCTGAACCTAAATATGTCTGTTATACATTCACTCAAACTTTGTAGCTCTTATCTTGTGTTTCCATTACACGAGTTCTATTAATCCTAATTATGTATTTGTCACTTTGGGGATTAATAAACAAACATATTCCATCTGCCTGTTTCACACACATCCCTCAGAGAGACTCCACCATCCTCCTTTCTCCTTTCTATCAGATCAGTTTTCAATTGAGAGGCAGTTTAATGTAGTTAAGGTGCTGGCCTAGAACCAGGAAGCTGCAAGTTTTAGTCCTCCTTTAAGCCTAAGAGCCAGCTGGGTGATTTTGAGCCAGTCACTCTCTCTCAGCCTAACCCACCTCACAGGGTTGTCGTGAGGAATATAAGAGGCAGAGCATCAAGTATGTTCACTGCCTTGAGTTGGTCAAATCATATAAAAGGTGAGATAAGTATCTAAAACTAATAATACATTTTGTATTTTCAAGCGTTCCTAAGAGCATTAGCTGCCTTTTCTTTCATATATATATATATATGGCTAACAAGATTTAGTTTTTAACAAGGTAGTTTCATTGAAGTTAATAAAATATTTCATGTATCAAACACAGACCAAAAGACTGAATGTTTTTACTTGAGCATTTAAACACGGTAGGATTATTATTATATAAAATATACACTCATAATATGTTAAGCCTAATATATACTGTACAACTTCTTTACTCACCTTCACTTAAGGATATATTTATAAGTGACCGGTGACAGTACTTACCAAGGTGACAAGTTTTCCTTTTTACCTTGTGTTCTTAACTGTTCATTTTTCCTTGTCATAAATGCAGTAATAACATAGTTCTTAGTTTATACCAGCCTTCTACTTCAGTCGGTTCTGCTGTAAGCTGAAGTAGCCTTTCCTTTCCTTTCTCTTTTCCACCCACACCACCCACACCTGTGCAGCAGCGTTTCTCTTTTATCTCAGTACAGGTGTGGTCCTTTACTCTTAAAGTCTTAGGGAACACAAAACCAATAGGAAGAAAAACTCCCATCAGTAGCCTTGAGTCTTTCCTTCTACACACAGACTTTAAACAAATACAAAAGCAGCTCATCAGCCCCTGTGGAGTGACAATAGCTTCTTGTTAAATTCATCAGTCAATCTTCAGCAATTCTAGTTACAGGCTATTCTTTCCTGTTTAGCAATATGTAAGAATCAGCCCACCTTTTAAAAAAAAACAACCAGTGTTATTACAATGTAGGAGTGTGTATATGTTCATAAAAGTGAACTGGGAGTTGTTTAAGCAAATGTGGCTGCTTGTTATCTCCTGCCCAGAAGTGTATGAGCCTGCAGGAAGACGAGACAAAAAATGTAGGGTTACAAAAATCATAAAGGTTACAATTACTTTTTTCCTCTTTTTCCTTATGAACAGCTATTGATAAAACAAAGTATAGTTTGGCACTTCCCACTTCTTTTGCATTCAAGGAAAAATATCTGAAGCATCATTTTCTGACAACTGGGCATAAATAAATAGAATATTTTTCTTTCGTATATACGTTCTCTTGGTGTTGGACTGCCTTTTCCAAAAATGATTTGTCAGCATCCAGGAATCCCTTAATCTATACTTGTTCTGGGGAAAGGACCATTTAGTACAGTGGTTCTCAACCTGTGGGTCGGGACCCCATTTGGGGTCGATCGACCATTTCATGGGGGTCGCCAAGCAAGGCTGTCCGCCATTTTTTTTGTCTGCCATTTTTTCCCCCTTTTCCGGTGGGTGCCTTACCTCCCTTGGGCTGGGCCAGCTGGTGGTCGGCCTGCTCCGTCTCTGCCGCTTGCCAGCTACGCCTCGGCCGGCGCAGGGGGCAAAACCACGCATGCGCGGTGCTCCCGGGCAGGGAAAGTCCTCGACTTACGACCGGTTGGGTAGTCCTCGACTTACGACCAGTTTAGTCCTCGACTTACGACCAGTTTAGTCCTCGACTTACGACCGGTTGGGGTCGCGGCATTAAAAAGGTTGAGAACCACTGATTTAGTAGAAGCCCTTAATGAAAAATTATATTCCAAAGGATGCTGCTAGCTGCCAAGTTACATTGATCAAAGCGCTTCAGTGCTTTCATGAAGAATAGGCCATTTCAGGAATTACAGCATCATAAGCATGGCAGGGAATTGAAAATGGAGCTCCACTCCTGATCTCTTAACAGCATTATTATTATTATTATTATTATTATTATTATTATTATTATTATTATTATTATTATTTATTAAATTTATATACCGCATTCCATATGTTCAAACACCTTGCACAACCAAGAGTTCCAATACTACAGTGGGAAGTAATTCCGCTTCAGAACCATCTACATATGTGTTTAAATATGTATATGTAAAATAAAAAGTATATCCGTGCCAGTTCCTATCACTCCTATGCTCTTTGTGTATTTTTTTTAGATGAGCCTATTCAGCCTTCCTTGTCAACCAATAAGAGCATGCCCAGTTACTGCAAAAATGATGACGGTGATATCTTCTTAACCGCTGAGTCGTGGAAACCAAATGTTTGTACCAGTTGCATTTGTCTGGATGGTGGAATCAGCTGTTATTCTGAATCTTGCCCACCAGTATCCTGTGAAAGACCTGTTTTGAGGAAAGGGCAGTGTTGTCCTTACTGTATAGGTAAGCACTGGAAAGGAGAGAGAAAAATATGATGGGACTGCTTTTTTCCAATCTTATTTAAAGTTAAGATGGTCTGCCCATTTGGGACTTAATTGTATTTTTTTTATTTATCTGTGATACATTTAAAGCATATATTGAGAATTATAGTGTAATTATTAATTATACCCTAGTGCTGTTCTTTGTGACTAAGTATCAGTACAGGCAAATATCATAGGTAATGTTGCATAATATTATTATGGTATTGTTAAAATTAAGTATTGAACAAATCATAGCAAAAATAGATTTATCATACATTTGAGTTTGATCTAGCCATAAAGGAAGGAAGGAAGTCTTCCTACCTATCTAATCATTATCTGATATTATATTTTGCTTGCTTTTCAATTATGCCTTTCAAGGTTTTGGGAAGCAGAGTGATTGTATATTTTGTTTCACTAGATACTGTTAACAAAAAGGAGAGGACATGTTAATATTGATGTTTTCTGTAGTCTAGAGCTAAAATCATAGCTAACATCAGTTACAGTCATATTGGTTCAGGCCATATCCAATGTTTTGCATTTATTGCATTATATATGAAATCATTCTGTGAATATCTTTCTTTCTGCTTTCTGCAAAGATTGTATCCATAAGAACTATAAATATCCGGGAAAGCAAGTGACAAAATGTGTGCTTTGATGACATGATACAAATATTGTTACTTAAATTTGTATGTAAATTTAATAAATAAATTTAATAAATAAATATGTCAGGCTAGCAATATAAAATCATAGCAGTTAGATGAAATATTAGCATATTTTGTTGCAGGTGGTGCTGGCATTTTTTAAATTTCTTATTTTAATTATTAGCTAACACATACATTTTTCAGTGGTTACATATTTTTCCATACTTAAGTGGGTTTTCCTCTGGCTATATGTTGTGTATATGAGCTGTGTGTGTTTGCATATGTACATATATAAGCATAAACATATATACATACACAAAAACATACTTAACTGGATTCATCCTTTGTAATTTTCTGCCACTTTCTGATTTCTCCTAGCAAACTGAAATAACAAAATGTGTTTAGAGTTCAGACAATTGAAAATGAAAAAAGCTCGTATTTCCCTCAGTTGCTATGAAATAGATAATTTTGTTCCCATTTATTGTGACAGAATACAAAATTCACATCTTGCATCTTATCAGCTCAAGCACGATCTAGGTGTCCCAAATGACTTCTTAAAATAGAAAACTAATGTTAAGATTTAGATTCCAAACAAGCTTGCTTTTAATATAGTTAGCATTCTACTTTTTTGCATGATATAATTTTAGTTGAATGAGTACTTTCCAATCCATCCCAACCCCCACCTCTATTGCAATACCTCCATATTGCCACTGTGTTTCTCTTATTAATGTATTCATGTGAATTCCCAAGGGAATCAATTCTGAAATTTATTTCCAAAGCAATTCTCTCAAAGCCCTTCAGCTAGGAATTCGTTTTATCAAGAGTTGCAAAGGTTCTGCTTGGATATAAACCCAGAAATGTATGAACTATAATATAATAATAGGTGGAGGTAATCTATTAATGGAAAAAGAATAATTGAATAATTGAATATTCTTCAAAAATACTAACAATTGAGCATAATAGAAGATTATTCTATTCTTGAGCTGTGGTGGTACAATAGTTAGAAGGCAGTATTGCAAGCTAATTCTGCCGACTGCCAGCAGTTCGATTCTTACCAGCTCTAGGTTGACTCAGCCTTCTATCCTTCTGAGGTCAGTAAAATGAGGACCCAGATTGTTCGGGACCATATGCTGACTGTAAACCGCTTAGAGAGGGCTTTAAAAGCATTATGAAGTGGTATATAAGTCCAAGTGCTGTTGCTATTGCTATTCTTAATGCTTGGCCTTTTTTCCCCTTTTGCTAATATACTACTATTCCCTATTTCATTTTGATTAAGCAGATATGTTTTTAGAACAGGCCTGTTATTTAATTCGATTTTAGCACAGAAACTATTTATTTATTATTGTGGTTTTTAGTATCGCCTGTTCACCGCCCTGAGTCCCGTAAGGGAGATAGGGCGGTATATAAATTTAATATAAAAAAAAATATTTGCAGGAAAGAACAACCGGGCAAGTTAAAAACAAATGAAAATGAAAAGTTAGACCTGAAATACAATCCCAGGCTTTCTCTCTTCCAATTATTGCATTTTTATGGCACGTTCTTTCAACAGAAGACTCGGCAGCAAAGAAGGCAGTTTGTCATTTTAATGGAAAAACCTACGCGGATGAAGAACGTTGGGACATTGATAGCTGCACTCATTGCTACTGCTTGCAGGGTCAGACGCTTTGTTCCACAGTTAGTTGCCCCTCTCTTCCTTGCGTGGAACCAATTAATGTGGAGGGAAGTTGCTGTCCCATGTGCCCAGGTAAGTTAGATTCTGGTAGTTTGTCATTATATTTTTTTTACATAAAGACATTAAATAATAATTTGTCCAAGATAAGAGAATACATTTTTATTAAATAAAAGGCGCTAGTTTGATTTTCGGGTATCCGGTATTGAAGTCAAGACTTGTTTTCAGAAACTTTTTGGTATCTTAAAAAAAACATCTCTACAGGTAAGTCCTTGGCTTACGACTGATTAGTTAATAATTGCTCAAAGTTACGATGGACTCAAAAAAGCTACTTAAGACCCATCCTCAAAGTTACAGCTGCCATATCATCTCCACAGTCATATAATCACATTTTGGGCACTTGGCAACCGACTTGTATTTATAACCAGTTGCAGCACATGATCACACTTTGCAACCATTTTGCCTGTTTATGTATTTTGGCAATTACATGGAAAACAGTAAAAGAACATCTTTGTTAACAGTATTCCAAGACTTTATAGTTTTTAAATCTTGTTCTGTTTATAGTGGCAGAAAAATAATTTTTTTTTAACACCGTAATTCAAAAACCCATCTGTTGTTACTACCAGTGATAAGGACTGGGTTTTCATAATGCTATTATCAGACATATTTTCTGCCTCTTTTACTTTATAATTTTAGGCAGCCTATTTATACCTAGAGCTCTGAAAAACTAAAAAAATATTTCATTAATGTATTGCATGTTTTTAATATATTAAATGTAGAGTCCATTTTAAATAACATTTATTCACAAACTTTGTTAACAATGCTGGTATCTAGATTAGCTAGCTTTCCTATCAGTTCCTTATTATTTTGCAGAAATGTATGTACCTGAACCTACCAACATTCCAATTGAGAAGACAAATCATAGAGGTGATAAAGAACTAGAAGCACCAATCTGGCCTACCTTCAGTGAAAATGATGTTGTCCATATCCATAAAGGTAAACACCATTTAAATTGATTATCTCTGCATAAAGCAAAGACACTTAGGTAAGCTTCAGACTGTTTTTTCTTAAAACCATTTTGGCGATTTTAGTATTTTGAAAGATTTTTAGGAACGCCAAATTTCACTACAAAGACTTGGTTTTCTCTAAATGAGCTGAGCTACAGTTCTCTGCTGGCTGGAGATGAGAGGCCATAACACATTCTCAGCATTAGACTGGGGAAGGCTCCCGTGGAGAGAACTTATCTTTGCCGTTAGAATGGCTTGTTTGAAGCAGAAGAATAGGATGCCTGTTCAGAACAATTGATTATATTTCAATCTAATATAGGATAATCATTTCTGTAGCCAGGAACTGCACATTATTTAACTTTACTTTTTACAGCCTCCAGGGACCATAGAGACATAACGTTGATGTGGTAATTGCAGGAATGGAGGCAGGAATTCTTCATTAAATAATAATAATAATAATAATAGTAATAATAGTAATAATAGTAATAATAGTAATAATAATAGTAAAGTTGGAAGGGACCTTGAAGGTCATCTAGTCCAACCCCCTGCTCAGGCAGGAAACCCTATACCATTTCGGACAAATGGCTGTCCAGTCCCCATGTTGATGGGGCTGTTTTGGTTTGGTTTTCCAGACATCCAAACCATTCTTTAACAGCCCTTTTTTCCTTATTTTTTAAAAGTGAAGAATTACATTGCCCTACTCAGCTTTTTGACATTAAGTTTTAGCAATGCAATTTCAGGGGCTCCAGAGCTTGCAAAAATTGCCTGAAGAACTGCATTTGGCCCAAATTGGGTTGGCTACATTTTTGCTGAATACATTTTTGTACAGGAGAAATGTGTTTATTGTGCAAGTCAATTGATTGTGGTTATTGTAGAAACTGTTAAAAGGCACGAGAATCCAATATGTAGCTAGCAAGAAAGAGGAGGGAAAAGAGTTTTCTCTAATTATGTAATATTTTTCAGGAAAAATGTTTATTAGAAGCCAGATTCAAAAATACCCACAAGTAAGCAGAACATAAATAATGGCAACTCCTCTATTACTTTCTTAGAACTTCCTGAGCTGGAGACAAATTTAGCAATATTTGCTTAATGCAGTTAATTTGCCCCAATGATTTTGGCAGGTCTCTGCTAAGAATAATTAAATCTGTATGATTAAGCCCAGTTAAGTGTTACATTTAACTCTTTTTTTTAATAAACCCATTATTTTATTACCACCTATTGATATCTTTAAATAGGCAACTTTCTGGATTGTTTACAAGAGAAAGCAAAAATTATAAAACAAAAGCTCAACAGGGGCAAAAACATAACATTCAAACAATACACTGTCCACAACAAATCTACAGAATGATGATATTTATATAAATCTTACATCCACAACTGATGAACTTTCTCCAAAGCACAATTCAGTGCCCCTCCCTCTTTAGTTATACATAGCAGATATAATGGAATCTTTACTTAGGCAAAGTCCTTGTGCCTCTGGGGAATCTGAAACCCTGGATCATGTCTTTCTAAGGTGTAAATTCTACATGGAGCTATATTTTCAATTAATTTTGCCTCCAATTGAACAGCTGCTTGGTTACTTAAACACAGATGTCCTAAATCACTGTTTTATTGGTTTTGAGCCTTAGGCTATGTCATTTCCAGACCCAGTAACAGAAGCACACCATGTAGCAAACTGTTATAATACTGTTATATTTTTATTTATTGGATTGTTTTAACATATTTTTGTACTAGACTTCAATCATAATAAAGATAATGCATGCAAAACACTATCAATATTAAATAACAAGCCAACAGCACAACAGTAATGTACAAACCCTAATATAATTTTCCAGTGCATTGACTGAAAAAATCTGGGTATTTAAGAATAAATTAATATTTATTAATAATTAAACAATTTATTAAAATTATTTAAGAATAAATTAAGTTTCCAATCCTACTTGTTTAACCAAAACAATAATAAAATCACTGTAACGGTGTGATGGGCAGCATATAAATTTAATAAATTAAATAAAATTACATTTTCCACTTAAATTATGCTGCGAAAATGTTTAGTTCTAATACTTAGAACAAATTCAGTAGTACAACAAATAAATGTGATTTGTTAAATGTTTTTGTGCACACAATAGATTTGACAAACCTGAAGTTGTACTTGACCTAAGTAAAACTAACTTGAATCTAAATATTTCTTATAGTATTACTTTTAGTTATGAACACATCATTTGGGGGGAAAATATTTTTCAGGTTAATATGTATGATATCTCACCATCAGCTACTCCGTTACTTTATTTTTTTATTGGTAATTTGCTTATTTTTACATTTTACAGATATGGGTCACCTTCAGGGCGAATATAGAGAAACGAAAGGATCACAGCCAAGTGCAGAAGCATCTCTTGATTCTCTTGCCTGGGTAACCGTACCCCTCTTAACAGCTCTAGTTCTTATAATTGCACTTTTGTTTATCAATCAGAAAAAGCAATGGATACCAGTATCCTGCTACAGAACTCCAGCAAAGGTAATGGACTAAATAGCATTTATACTGCATAAATAAGTAACTGGCTATCTTGAATCAGTTGGGCATGTACAATTAAATAAGAGCAGACAGTTATGAAAATGGAGATCTGCAAGTATCTTCCCTGTGTGTTCCCTAAGGATACATTTTCTGAAGCATTGTTTCTTTGGAAGATTGATTGCTTTCAGGGATCTTGGCTTTTGGAGATTTAGGATTGATTAAAGAAAGGGGTTTTCTTTTTCACCTAGCATATAGTTAAACTGTAGCATATACTGCCAACAGCTGGAATTATTGGGTGGTTTTAAAGGAAACAGAAAGTTTCATAGAGGATAGTAACACACACACACACACACACACACACCAAAACAGAGAGAGGAAGTGTTCAATACTGGTTGCTGGAAAGCAGTGTTGGAAAAGACTCTCACTTCAATTTGGGCTTGCAGTGTTCCAAAATATATCATGTTGACCACTATGACAGAACACACAGGAGTAGGTGTTTCTATCAGAGAGAACCTTTCTTATGTTCCTAAACACTTGCCAATGCCTAGAAGAGTACAGCAGCCATTTGCTCAAGAATGTTCTGTATGCTAGGGATCATTCTAATAACTGAATGTTAATTATTTTGATTATAACTATCAATTATTTTATTTACATACTTTTATTACAAATGGAGCCCTGAGCAATGCAAAGAGATAGTATATGTTTGTGCTCCTGGCTTTTGAGTCTGATGATATTGTGGGACTGATTGGCTGACTGTCCCTCACCTTTGCAATTAAGAAGACACTGTTTAGTAGGGAATAAAAACATACTGTACAAAAAAAATGCTCATTTTATGTATTATGTTTCCATCCAAACAGCCTTCCTGCTTAAATAATCAATTAGTGTATGTGGACTGCAAGAAAGGCACCATGGTTCAGGTGGACAGTTCTCAGAGAATGCTTAGAATTGCTGATCCAGATTCAAGATACAGTGGATTCTACAGCATGCAAAAACAGAGTAACTTACAAGCAGATAATTTCTATCAGACAGTGTGAAAAACTGCAACTCTTACCAAGACGTTAAGAAGAAACAAAGGCTGAGTCTGCTATTCAAATAAAATTAGAATCATGCACTTGCTTAGTGGATTGTATTGGATTTGTGACTTCATGTACAGCTCTAAGACCTTGTTGGGATTGACTCTGATTCCTGCAGTGTGCCAGAACAAGCATTCCCACTTCTGACCAAGTGTTTTCCTGGAACCAAAGTTTTAAAATTTGTTGATGTTTTGCTTGTAACATAGTAATCATGATTGTTTGGGAAGAGAAAACTGGGGTAAACTTGCGTGGTTAGAACAAGAAGCTGCAAAGAATAGCTGGTCAGCTTAGCTTGGAGTCAAATAATATCGCTTTTTGCTGACACTCCAAATTGCATTTATTGCAGTGAAGTATAAGCAGAACCCTAACAGAATTCAAATCAGAACATTGGAGGTGCTTATGCTGCTAAAGTAAATCCGTAGAGTAATCTATTGCATGATAGGTGCAGAATAGCTGCAGCTCTATTTTATTATCTGGTCTGAAGCTGCAATAGTAAATGAATGATACAGTGAGGAAAACGTTAAAACAAAAAGGGCAAATATATTGAAGATAAGTACAATTATACATTGTGCTGCTTTTTGTTTTTCATTTTGATGCTAATTGACCAGACTGGCAGTTAGCAAATGTATAATTCCTGAGAAGAGCACTGGATCCTTTGGCAACAGTATTGAAGGGGGAGAGGAAAAGTTAAACACCGTTTGATTCCAGAACTCTGGGTGTGTGCGCGCGCATGTATGTGTTTCTTTTACTGTTTTATCAGTTTCAGGTGGTTCACACACCAAATTATCTTTGAAGAAAATGATCTTGTTGGATGAAGATCTAGCTCAGATTCATTTTTGTATCATGTTAAAAGGGGGGGGGGTCTGTTACTGATTATGCAGACTAGAAGCAACTTTCATGCTAGGAAGCTGCTTAATTTTAATGTATATTACTCAAGCACCTTTTTGGAAGCTCAGAAAGAAAGATCATGCTTCTTTAAAACTTTAGCTTTATAGAAATATCCATGTAAATATCGTTATGCTTAAAAAAAGCATTTGTGTGTCTTTGCGTGTTTAAGTGTTTATGTGTATAGTATTTTATATATACATACACATATGTATATGTGTATGAATATATACATATAAATACACATATACTCCTACTATATATGTATATATGTATATATACAGTATATATATGCTATTTATATATATACAGTATATATCAGTATAATTTTGTATTTTCCCTGTTGAATGTATTTTTAACTGAGATTTTACCCAGAACAGAAACACAGGCATTCCATATTATTACTTAAACTTGCGTGTGTAGAAAGACAAGATGAGGTTATCTCATTTTATCTAGTTTTATTTGATTTGGAAGTGTTAGGATGCAAATGAGCGTGTGTGTGTGCGCGCGTGCCCTTGTGTTTGCATACATATCCAGTGTGTGCACAATTTTAGCAGTAAGCATTAGTATCGCTACTTGCTACATTTCAGGGTGTGTGTGTGCGTTTGTTTTTTTTTATCCTGCATGGCCTTAAAAAGGCTTAAAATTCAATGCATTGGCTAGAGACACTGATAATGTATAGGCAGCACTCCTCAATTTCACAGAATAGCAGTATCTGCATTTGGACATATTTCAAATAGTTGTTTGAAGCATCTATTAAAATAAAGTCCACAACTCACTGAAGGTTTGTTGCAGCTTGACTTGTAACTTTAACTGTACACACAACTTTAACTTTTCCAGACAGGTTTTGGCACTTTTATACTAACTGCCCAGTTGTGTGTTGCCTCTTACTTTCACAATTGCTTGTCCTGAGACACAGATACCCAATATGTTTAATGTGAAAAGAAAATGTATTTTTTGTAAAGGAACTCTCAAGTATTGTTGTAAATACTTGGTCAGAGATTACTGAACTTTAAAACTGAAAAACCTAATTTATTATATGACCTAATTTATTAATCTGAAGATTATCAAATATCTTGTTTTAGAATATCACAAAGTGTTCTAGCTGTTTGTGTCAAAGAGAAAAGGTAATAGGTGTATCATAAAGGCTCAGTGTTTTTTTCTGTTATGAATTCAGTTTCCAAAAGAATAAAAAAATGTAGCCCTTCTGCCCCCCCACAGCATTTTATCCTTAGTATAAAGACACTGAAACAAACATTACTCTTCCATTATTCAGATTCTATCATGGTCAACCATTCATTCCTTTCTTAAAGAGTAAACGGTCTTTATCGGAAAATTGTAAATGCTTGCTTTGTTTTACAATCAAGGCCATATTCTGAATGATACTTGCAGGATATAGGACATGGTGTAAAATGTTTTTTTTATTATTTTATTATTATTTTAAAGATATTATTTATCCTATGTGCTGTATTCATTACACTCTTTTACTTTGGTTCCTGTTGTGCTCTTGTAAGAGAAATGCAGATACAATTTTCTGAAAAATAACATAGATGCATATTATGGCACTTGGAGTGCGCTGCAATTTGGCAGGTTGCTTGTTTACTTTTTAAAATGTAAGATGGTTTCTTGTAATTTGGCTCTTGGCAGCACAATAAAAATTAACTTGATGAACTTTTCATCACTGTGAAATGAGTTTTTCTCTATTGTTTTAATTTTGTTTTAACTTTCCCAGATTTGTATGTTGACAAATAGCTTTTTTGCAGTACATAGAACATTTGTTAAGGATCTAGCCACTTTGAGTTCTGTTTCATAATACTCCATTACCCCATCCCTTCCCATCTTCTAAGGTTTTAACTCAGTATTACAAGGGTATCAGTATTAAATCCTTCTCAAATGATTCCTCAACCTGTTTTAAAGATGATTGTTCTGTTCTCCCTAAATTTATTCTCTCAGCATTGCTGATATTCCTCTTAGTGTGGAAATGTTATTTTCCTTAAAAAATGAGCTGATATTCTCAGCACGCAGCCTTAGAGCACCAGGGTGCCTATAGAGTATATACATCCTTTAATGCTTGTCATCCTCATTTTGCACTTACCCTGTATCTATCCTCAGTATTATATCATAGAGGTGAAAAGGACCATTTAGTCCATCAAGTCTTCATTAACGCAGGATCCAAATTAAAGTATCCCTGAAAGTTAACTTTCCAGCCTCCTACTGAACACATCCAGGGAACAGAATTCTTACCACTTCTCTGGTTATAAATCTCCACTGCTAAACTGCTCTTACTGTTAGGGAATTATTTTATGACATTCAGTTGGAATCAGTTGTGTCCTGCATTCTGAAACAACAAGAAGCAAGTATTGTGTAATATCTGTGTAATATCATTTGAAGAGGGCTCTTGGTCATCTCTTTTAAAGGTTAAACACATCCAGCTCCTTCAAACTCTCTTCATACAGCTTGGTTTCTAATCCCCTGAGCATCCTTCTCTGCCCTTCTGTGAACCTGTTCCAAATTCTCTGCCCAGTGCTGTACTTCAGGTGTAATTTGAGTAATCAAGTGGAACAATTCTGTTGGAAAAAAAGTTAATATTTGCTTTTTTTTACAGCTGAATCGTGCTATTGACTCACATTCAGCTTGTAGTTATTCCAAATACTATTTCCAAAAGCCAGTTTTTCCTTGGGAAGTTTGTATCAATAGATGTCTATGCCTCACTCTCAACATTTCATTATTATGTCCCGTATTCTATTTTAAAGTTAAGGATGCCAACTCTCATCTTTACTTGTAGGCACCTGATGCCTTGGATGGACAAGCTTTTGTTCTACAAGAGTTGCATGAGATACCAGCTCCGTGCTCACTATCCCCATTAGTGCTTCCTTAAAGAAGGAATATCTGTTCTAGTACTCACATAATGGCTATGCAGAATTGTGTTAAGCAACATACTGTATGTTTGATTAAGGAGGTCATCGCACCCTGTTGCTGCCTCTTTTAACATCACAATTCAAATTCATATTTTCTGGTACCCTTCAAATATCAGGTCCCAGAAAATGGCACAGCTACTTTAAGAAGGTGTAGATAGATACAGTAAGCACACTTATGCTCTCTGGTGAAGCCACTGCACATCCTCACCAACATCTAGTGGCATATCCTTAACGCAAGAGGAACGAATCATAACTACTCCAGAGATATTATCTAGCTGATTTGGTTATATTAGTGAAATTCAGTTGTTAAATTCTCACATGCATTACAGCTAAGCCAAAAGCTCACATTTTTCCCGCTCTGCCTGCAAAGAGGAAGAAAAGCTTGGAGCATCCCTGACAGTGATTGGGTGCTGCATCTACAAGGTAAAACCAAAGCCTTGGAAAGAGTTTATTCCAGATTTTATATATTTGATTTTATACTGCTTTAACTCAATTCAAAATAGAAGTGTGACCTGTTCATTCAGCAAAATAGAAGTGTGACCTGTTCATTCAGCATTTCATCTGATGACTCTTAATTACAGTAATTAGTAACGCCTTTAAAATATTTTAGCCACTTGTGTGTTTTATCCATATTAAATGAGTGCATAAATAATGGGGAAACAAGTCTTTGAATGTTCACCAATCATAACATAGATCTGTCTGTCTGTCTAACTTCTTAACTTCCCATCTCCCTTATACAGGAGCTCTGGGCGATGTAAATCTCATCAATAGAATAAAACATGAAAAACTGAATAATTTTAAGATTAATAATTTTAAAAATGTAAAACAATATTATAACATATCAAGCTAATTGTGCTTACTATAGGTCATCAGTTATCTGAATAAAGGAAGCAGGACGTTTCCAGCCTGTTAAGTTAAAAAAAAATAGGTGAAAAAGAATTTTTCATATGGAATATTTATCCTATCAAAGGTGATGCATTTCTAAAAGGTTTCAGTTTGCTTATAGCTAAATTGTACTGTTTAGCACAAATTCCAAGTTTTCTGACATCAGGGTGATGACAAAAATAAAACTTACTTGAAATGTTAAGTGATTTGTGGCATTGCAAAATTTGGGAATTCAAGCCTTATTGACACTGTGGTGATTAGATGAGTAGGTTTTAAAATCATTATAGAAATAATACAGCTTTCAAAAGAGGTATTTGCATATTCTTGTTATTTACTGCTTTGCTATTTCTCATTATGATATGATGAATTATTGTTGGAGCCAGGTCTTCCCTAATTTAGGTAACTCCCTTGAACTTGTCACCATGAGAATTTTTCTTTCCTGAATTCTTTCCCTGAAGTAAGATAGTACTTCCTTTTAGGACGTTTCAAGTAAAAGATTAAAAATAACAAAGAAGCATATGTTCTTTTTTTTGTTTTGTTTTAAAATGTATATGAATTAAACCTACCATGAGTAGAAGTTTGACTCCTGATGGCAGAAGGTAAAAAAACTGAAGGCCACCTTTTTTTAAAAAATCACCAGGGAGGATGAAAAGCACATATACATTATACAGAGAGGTCTACAGGAGAAAAAAGCCTTTAAGGAAAAATTTGCCCATATGCACAAGAAGCAGAAGGATACCAGGTATGAAGAATACATCACAACATAAGATAAGATAAGATAACCTTTATTGTCATTTTTTTACTGTGGGCACACCGGCACACATCAAAAATGAAAATTAGTTGCCCGCTCTCAAAGTGAAACACATACATGACACACACCTAAACATACTATGAACAACATATGTATAGACCCACATCCCTACATATACGTAGCAAATAAATATTAAATACTGTCCATCTTGAATATATAACGGAAGGAGGAAGCTTGAGAGTTCACAAGGTTAATGCTGTATGGAATGAAACTATGGCTGAATCTGGATGTTCTGCTACAGACACCACGAAGCCTCCTCCCAGAAGGTAACAAGGAAAACAGGTCGTGAAGAGGATGTGTAGTGTCCCAGATAATCTTATGAACCCTGCTCAAACAACGCTTCTGTGCTATGTCCTGGATGGGAGGGAGGGAACTGCCAATGATCTTTTCGGCTATTCTCACCACTCTCTGCACCGCATTCCTGTCTGAAGCAGTGATGCCTCCAAACCAGACTGTGATGCTGAGGATGCTCTCGATTGTCCCCCTGTAGAAAGTGGTCAGGACAGGGGAAGGAAGATGTGCTTTTCTCATGCCACGCAGAAAATGCAGGCGCTGTTGTGCCCGCTTCCGCTTCACCAGTTTCTCAATGTTGAGCGACCAAGTCAGCCTACTCGTTAGTTGCACACCCAAGAATTTGATGCTGGTAACCGTCTCCACAGGTGAATCATTAATGCACAGAGAAGTGTGGCTGTGCCTGCCTTTTCTGAAATCAACAATGATCTCTTTGGTTTTTCTGGTATTTAAAACTAGGCTGTTTTCCTTACACCAGTTCACCAACCCCTCAACCTCCTTGCGGTAAACTTCCACCTTGTCATCCTGAATAAGGCCCACTACTGTTGTATCATCTGCAAACTTCACAATATGGTTGGTGGCAAACCTAGCACAACAGTCATGGGTCAACAGGGTGAACAGCAGCGGACTTAAGACGCAGCCCTGAGGAGAACCTGTGCTCAAGAAAATGGTATTAGAGGTATTTGTTCCAACTCTCACATATTACAGAAGTAATATTTGGAAATATATGTCAAGCAAGAGTACACGAACTTGGAGACATTCTGGAACTGTTACCGTAGGTAACCAGTTTGAAAGTCTGAACATGGAAGGCAAATTTCAACCATCTAAGATGGTTATACTGTATTATCCTAAAATTTCTAGAACAATGGAAAAGACTATTTCTCTAAAGGAATCAACAGAGTTGATTGGGCAGTTTCGGCAGTCTTATAGGGGAGATGGGCGACATACAAATTTAATAAATAAAATAAATAAAACTCACAATCTGCAATGGAATGTAGTAGGCTGGATTCCGAGGAGGAAGGGGGTACATTCCAGAAAAATAGGTAGTTTAGTCTAAATGTTTTGTGTGAGAGAAAGAAGATGAAGACGGCCCCACCCTAATAGTTCTCAGTGTATTTGCTTGATGTACATAGTAGAATTCTTCAGTTTGACAAGACTCTGTCAATAAGTGTAGAACAATAAAGAACCTAGCTTTAAAGAATTGTGTCCTTGATTTTTGAGCCTGATACAATATTTAATATACAAATTCTATACAAAGCACATGGGCAAGATTTAAAAAGACAACAGCAAAGTGATACAGGTCATTTTTTCAGCCCAAGGATATGGATGATGCTTTTTTAAAATGAACTCACTATGTTCTCAAGTGGATAGTCCATAGTGGCTGTGGGAAACTTCAACTCAGCCAGTAATGTCATGTTGAACTAGAGCTCAAGGGACATGAGATTAATTTCATATGGCTGAGTGGAATAGCTGTAATTGGATGAGGAATTCCAGGGATTTCTCAGTAAAGTGAACAGAATAACCCATTTGTCTTATTTATTTACTTTATTTTTATTAGATTTGGTGTGCCACCCATCTCATCTTCTCCTGTTGTACATTCTGGTGAAATTAACTGGCTTCACAACTAGTTGTTGTTCTCATGATTGAAGGGGAACAGAAGTAATGTGGTATCTTTATATGATGCCAATGTTAGCATGGGAGCCAGTTTGGTGTCATGATTAAAGCTTCAGCCTAGAAACGTGGAGACTGTGAGTTCTAGTTCCACCTTAGGCACAAAGCCAGCTGCCGTGATCTTGGACCAGTCCCTCCCTCTCAGTCCTAGGAACCAAATAACAGCAAACCACTTCCAAAATCCAGAAAACTGCAAGAACTAACCCAGGCTATTGCTAGGAGTCAACACTGATTCAAAGGTGCGCGCGCGCACTCACACACACACACAAGTAAAACATAATTATTTCAAAAATTGCTTTCCACCCAAAAGGAAAGGCATATACCACGTGTTTAGGTAGTAAGCCTCTTAAAGGTTTCCAAGCTAGAATGGGGGGGGGGGGAGAATGCTGCATAGGCAGGAAAACACTAAGAAGAAATACAGAGGCATACACTATGGTACTACCCAAAGTTCATTATAGCTCTTCTGCCTGTACTGTCTCTCTTCTGCAGAAAGTTGCATGATAGAATATCCAGTGGTCTGACTGGTGATGTCATATTCTAAAGCATTTCCTGAACAGAAATACACAGCTAAATTTGGAGTGGCCAATTTCATCAGGGACAACCCAGCATCGTTTTTCACTGCTATGATGGAAATCAACCAATGTACCGTAAATCAGCAATCTTGTAACTATTTAATGAGAAAGAAGGTTTCATTTATTTCGGTGGGATATACCCCATATGGATAAATCAAGGCTTGCAGTCTCAAAATGTTTTATGAGACAGTACAAAATTCAATGCAAACTTCAGCCTCCTCCCCATACTGCAGTTATGAAACTTCTCTCTTCCATCTGCTCTTACCTAGCATTTAAGTTCCAAACAAACCAATCATGAATATTTTCCTAACGGCTTTTTTTTTTTTGTCCTCTACTGAAAATGTTCACTGCATGTGGCCTTATTAAAATTAATTCTGATCGTTTAAAAGGGAGTGTGCAGGATGTACATATGTTTTAAATGCTGTGGAATTCCTGCTGTTGTTAGCAACCTTCCTTTTGTTTCGAAACTGGAATGCACTATTTGTGTCCTTTGTCCTCAAACGAGATCTAATTCATCCTGATTTCAGATTTGGGGGGGGGGGAGAGACTTCTAATACATTTCTGGATCCACGTGGAAGTGATCCAACAGAAATCCTAAGTATGACATCTTATTTCGAATCCCTGCGTGCCAATCGAGAGATCAACGAGAAGTGTTATTTCAGGTTACTGTGCACAAGTAAGCACAATGTCAGTTCCCAATCTGCCCCTATCACAATGTGCTTTCTCTTTCAAACAAACAAGCAACGGAATGATAGGTAGCGCGAGGCTTTCACATTAATTAATATACTAAAACCTCCAGATCCAGCGTCAAAAGGCCGTTCAGGCCGAGCTCCGAAGGAGGGGGCGGCGTGAGTCACACGGGCGCCCCACCCTTTGCTTTTCCGCCTCGGCGACCGGGAGCGCGCACCGGCCGCTCAGAGAGAGAGCGAGCGAGCGGGCGAGGGGGCGGGCGCGCGCGCGCGCGTGCGTTGGCCGGGCCCCGCGGCCTCTCGACTTCTTTCGGCGATGGCGACGGTGACGGCGCCCTCGCCGCGGGACCCAGCCGGGGACTGGCAGGACTTCTCGGGCTTCCAGCCTTTTTCGGAGCCGAGCGCTTGCCTGGAGCCCTCGGCGGCGGCGGCGGCGGTAGCGGCCGTGGAGGGAGGCCCATGGGATGGCGGGGGCGATCTGGGGACCAGGCTCCCGCTCTGCTTCCAATCCGCTCGGCTGCTGGCTGAGCGTTGCGTAGACCCGGAAGCCCTTCTCCCGCCGCAGCCCCTCAGCGAGCGGAGCGCCTTGCACGAAGATGAGTGAGTGAAGCGGCAGGTCGAATTCCTTCCTTATAGGAGGGAGGGGTCCTCCTCCCCCTCCTCCTCGCCCCCCCCCCCCATCGCTTGGCGAGAGGTCCCTTTGCAAAGAGTGAGGTTCTCCCTTCGGTCGTAGAAAACTTCGCAAGGGGATTGGGGCGTCTCAGGGCTCGGGCGTTCTCCTTACGGAAAGGGATGTATAAGAAACGGGGCGCCCGCGCGCGGGGTGGGGGGAATAGGGAAAAGAGAATTGCAATTTCAGTACATAATTCGTTGCTAATGGAGAGCAATCCCCGACAGAGTAATAGGGTGTTCCCCAGCCCCTTGGGGTTACGAGAACCTAATGCCCGGTAAGCCCCGAAGGAAGAAAGATTCAAGCTAGTTTCACCTTCTCTGCGACCTGGACTTTAAACTTTCCAGCACAACCAGATCGAGCTGTGTATGTTAGCAGCATTCCACGGACAAGACACTGGAATTTGAATATGAAATCTGATCTTTTTGTATCTTATACTTAAGGGGAGGCCCTTTAACAACTTAGAGTCCCCAAAGGCCCATTTTCTGTGTAGACCCTCATGTTTTATTTTAGGTACCTGAACTGGTTTTGCAGTTTAAAAAAGCAAAAGAAACTTTGCAGAGACATAATTGGACCTTTCCAAACTTGCACATTTGAGAAATTGTCTCAAATATCCCTTTTTCACTAGGGTTTCTTTTACAAAAACAACAACAACAACCTGCTGATTTATAACTACATAACTTTTATTGATGTTTAACTCATCTAGGAATCGGAAACATACCGGTATTTTAGACTACTATCTCTGCTCCAATATAATCATTGGTATGGGTGCATTCTCTAGTTTGCATCAAAAGCACTTGTATACCCAAGGTATAGATCTGATTGTGAGATGGTGGAAACAATTTATTATCCACTTAATAAATTGTATTAATATGAACAATATCCATATTTTCCAAAGGATATATTGATATTTGCATATCAGAGCATAAGGAGCATGTTTGAGAAGTTTGGCTTTTAGTGAATGAATGAGAAAACACTCAAGTCAATTTTGCTTTGCTGCCCATGCCAGCTGGAGCAGCTAAAAGACTGCAGAAGCTCCTTTCAAGGTTCACCTGACCTCAGAACTTAAGCTGGCTATGGCTTCTTTGTCCCATATCAGGAATTGAAAGGCAAGAATGAGCCATGGCTTGATAATGGAAACATTAGAAACTGCTTGTTTAATACATGAAGCCTAAATAAGGCCAAACTATACTAATTTTTTTTCTTCAAGGGTAAGCTTGAAATAATTACAATACATGGGAAGAACTTGATGCAAATGAAGGTCAACAGTAGCTAAAGTACTGGCAGCTGTGATTTCTTGTTGTGTATTATAATCTGTGTTCTGCTTTTATAAGCACTTAAGTGAGAAAACATTTTTTCTATTATATATACTGCTAAATAGATACTTACATAGTTGAGCAAGGCTTTTTTCCATTCTTTGGCAGGTTGGTATAAAACAATTCATGAGGGTCTTTAGTCAAATCATAACATTGCATACATTCTCTACTACTTCTGCATGCAAAATTGGCTGACTCAAATCTGGCACAGAGCACTAAAGGCAAATACCCAGTGACGGATATTTTTGGGATGGGATGGAGATTCCTCACTCATGGCTGTGGTTTAGTGACATACTTTGGGATTAATATGGTACAAAAACTTTTAAAACCAGAAGCTTTAGATAAGATAAGATAACCTTTATTGTCATTTTTTTTACTGTGGGCACAACGGCACACATCAAAAATGAAATTTAGTTGCCCGCTCTCAAAGTGAAACACATACATGACAGACCCACACCCCTACATATACGTAGCAAATAAATATTAAATACTGTCCATCTTGAATATATAATGGAAGGAGGAAGCTTGAGAGTTCACAAGGTTAATGCTGTATGGAATGAAACTATGGCTGAATAATTTCTGCCTATTATAAGGACTGGATTTTTTCTTCTTCCAGGATTTGGAATGCTCTAACAGATAATTATGGTAATGTAATGCCAGTTGATTGGAAATCATCCCACACCAGAACTCTGCACTTGCCAACCCTGAATCTTTCTGAAAAGGGAGTAAGTATTGCCAGAACAATTTGAAAAATGTTCCTTTTGTCCATTTAAATCTGTGTCCTAGACATCAAATATTACATAATCTGTCAATTTAATTCAAGGCTCCTTTGCCATACCATTATTAGCTTTCTGATTCTACTGGTGGCACGGTTTTTCTTCTTTAACATTTATCTAACACATGCCCCAATGTCCAATAAGATATGTTAATTCTAAAAAATACAAGAATTATCATTTTAATGCTGATTCCTACATTTGCATTCCTGCACATTTCATTGATTATGTTGTCAGCTCTAATCATGCATAATACTTTTTTATTTAAGCCAGAAATCAAGTAACTAGTAATAATAACTGATATAAGAATAAAAGCAGTGCTCTGTTTCATTAAAAATATATGCAATATATTATTCCTTCTTAGCTGGTATGAGGCAAAAGATAGAAGCATTTAAACTTTTTCAGACTGCCCTGGAAAGCTCTTAATGCAAAAACTGCCTTGAGTAAAGTCAAGAGCTTGGGATTACATTGATAAACCCATGACATTTTCTCAACAATGGGGCAAAAATGATTCTCCATTATCTGCTTCTGGGATAGTTTTTATATTATTATTTGTTGCTGCAGCTTACAACCCTGAGATTTCCTGGTGATGTCTAACCAGGTCCAGCTATGCTAAGCTTTTTGGAATCAACTAAGTTTAGATAGTCCCAAAGGTGCTTTTTTTCACGAGGCAACTGGACTTTCTTGTTTTTCTTTGAAGACGTTTCGCTTCTCATCCAAGAAGCTTCTTCAGCTCTGACTGGATGGTGGGGAATGGAAGGATCCATCCAGTCAGAGCTGAAGAAACTTCTTGGATGAGAAGTGAAACATCTTCAAAGAAAAACAAGAAAGTCCAGTTGCCTCGTGAAAAAAAGCACCTTTGGGACAACCATGACTTGGATGACTGAGAATCTCCATAGACATTAAGTTCAGATAGGTTCTTTCACTTACTTGGATAGATCTACGTGCTGATCCCTAGAACTGAATCAGGAAATCCATGAAAGAGTTTTAAGGTTTCTAAAAGAGCAAAATTATTAAGAAATAATAGAGATTTCCTTTACTGAAGATCTACGCCTACAACCTATCAATGCATAAAGTGTTTATCGGCTGGCCTGTCACAGAGCCTGATATTGATTAGGGACACCCAGCTAATTTCCATGCCTAAGGAAAGATTCAAGCCTCAATTGCTTGGCTTCTAATCTAGCACTTTAGCCATGTTGCCACACTGGCTTTCTTTAACCATTTTGAGTATATATCTTATTTATTTTGAAGAATAAATTTGACAGTGGCTTGGGACCTCACTATATGTTTAAATATAGGTTTAGGTTTCTTTCCTCCCTTACCTCTCCTCTGAAGTCATAATAGAGTCCAAGCTCAATAGTTTGTTTTAGGATATCAAGTCACATAATGGATTTTATTCTAAATAAAGATGTCTAAGAAATTTATCCTTTCAGGAATAAATGTGATCTGTGAACTGACAAGACGCTATCTATTTATTCAGTTCATTTGAATTAATCAACCTGAATGGCAGAATATTGTTTGTTTGTTTGTTGAACTGGATTTTGATGTGTAGGTTGAGCGCTACGTAGATAGGGAAGGTAATAATAATAATTTTGGGATGTCAGTATTTTTAATAAAGATGCCATACACTATTATATAATTAAGTGTTATGATATTTGGTTGATTTCTCAGTCTTTTTAATAACCTGCTTTTATTTTGTATTTTCATACAGGTTAATGATAACTTGAACCTAGACTTGTCAGATGATGAAGAGTTGAGAGACCAGCTAGACATGCATTCTATCATTGTCTCCTGCATCAATGAAGAACCTCTCTTCACAGCTGAGCAGGTAAAGTTCAAAAATAAATTTGTGCAATTTAGCATCAAACATTTCTTCTTTCAAATATGTTTGAAATGCCTAGAAACAGCCCAGTAAAGGTATGGTCTAATAGAGAATAACGCATGTTTTAAATGCAGAAGAGATTTACTGTTTCATTCTTAAATTAGAACTTATATGGGAGAGTTGCAAATTGCCTAATGCCTTCTGCTAGTCTTCTTTGTGGCCCACCAGTGTCCCTGGGATCTCCACCTTTTTATAACTCAGTGGGATGAGCAAGGGAAAAAAAAACATATTGTTTTCATTTTACTAGAAAAGCAACTATTTCGATTTTTAAAAAGAGGCTTAGTTTAAACCAGACATGTCAAATTCGCGCGACATATTGGGACTGTTTTGCCATTGGCGGCAATGGGGTGGGCGCAGCTTCCGCGTGACGCGTCCAGCCCGCGGTCCGGCAGTTTCACCCCCTGGTTTAAACCCTTTCTTCTCTCCTGTTACTGTTAGTTATGTATGTGTACGACAGAGAAAAAATTGGGTGAAGTGTGTACATATAAGTTGGTGGATATGTTGCAGCCCCCCCGTTCATATCCCTGAAAAGCGCTTTGATAGCAAGTGCTAGCCCCCCTCAACTGTGGAAAATACTCCCACATTTGATAAGGGTCACAATATTCAAAATAGTTTTCCAGTATTTTATGAATGGCAGTATGAAAATAAAGTTGGTCTACAAAAACAAACAAAACTAAACTAAAACAACATGACAAAACATGATTGAATAATAAAATAGAGATAGAATGATTCGTAATGGTAATTTAAGTCTAAAGTCATCTTTTTTTATTTGTGTTACTTTAGTAAGCTCTGTGTATGATGAAACGTGTAGCCAACTTCTGATATAAAAGACATTTTTTTGGTATGGATGTAACACCCATTCAATGGATTTCATTGTTAAAGAGATTTTACTGCAAACAATGCCATTTGCCTCAATTATATAATTCCATAAATGAACAAATTGATAGAAATGGTGCAAATTTAGGTTTAATAAGCATTCAGATTAAGTAGACATTTTCTCCACCATCCAAATGTCTATTAAATAAATACTTTATTGTTTTTGCTGGAATTCAAATGTGAACTTTTAGATTTTAGCACACATTAGGAGTAGGGAACCTTATTTTTTTTGAAATGCCATTAACTCACAGGATGTCAACCACTCTATGCCAAGCTGTGTATACATAGAGGACTTCTTGTATGAATGTTTTGTTTTTATTTATGGGATTTATCTTCACCTCAATCTTATCAGACTCTAAGCAGCATACAAATACTGATAAAAAATCACAATACTAACAACAACAGCACATTGGTGCCATTGATTCCACAGTCAATCCCCAAAGACTTTCTGAAAGAGCTAAGTTTTGACCAGGTTGTAGAAAGCCATGAGAGCAGGAATCATCTTTGCCTCATGGGTCCAGTTGTTCCATAGGAGGGGAGTCCTCCCCAGAGATCAGTGGGGGCTCATCACTTCTTATGGTGGGTGAGGACCTTTACCAAGCCCTTAACCCTCCAACTTAGATAATAGCAATAGCACTTAGACATATACCATCTTAAAGCGCTTTACAGCACTCTCTTGGTGATTTACAATTTGCATATTGTCCCCAACAATCTGGGTTCTCATTTTACTGACCTCAGAAAGATGGAAAACTGAGTCAACCTTGAGCCCCGTCAGAATCAAACTCAGGCTGTGGGCAGAATTTGCATGCAATACTGCAATTTGACCACTGCACCACCAGATCTACTTAGGAAAGGATCTATTTGAGAGAGGCAAACTCTTAGATACCTCTGGCTCCAGGCTATATAGGATTTGAAATATATTGAATTTCACTCAGAAACATACTGATAGACGATAAAGCTCCTACAAAATATATGTGTGCATATATACATCTCTTCCTTATACAGATGACTTCTACAATGCAATTGTTTTGTTTTTCTTTTTTCTTGAAGCAATCAGTGAAAAGGATTATCAGAATGGTAGGGAAATATAATAATTGTGCTCACTAGCTATCCATTCACTGTTCCACTGGTGGAAGATATTTGTATTGTACTAGCTCATAAATGCACGGCTATGTTTTAGCAACAGTTTCAGTTTCCTTTCATGTCATCTGTGCAACATTATTTAACTTCTCTGATTAGACTACTTTAGTCATTCCTCCCATTTCAGTCTCCCAACCATTGAACATTCCTTGAAAAATATTTTATCCAAGAATCCAGCAACTCCAATCAGATTCTAAAATGATAACCGTGCAAGGGAATGAGAGCTGTAATACTGTTACTAAGTCACGAGTGAACTGCTGTATCTGGTATTACAGATTCAGGAAAGTCTGCCAGATTGGTTAGAGATGGATAATGTAGAAACATGCTTCCTATTTAAATTGGTAGCTTTTATTACCCAAATCCATGTACAATTGCTGGATTAATATGCTATTCACTTTTGCTTCTCCATATTATGCTCGTTTTTCCTAATCCAACTAGTCCCTGCTTTGTTAATTTTTCAGAAAATGATTAAAACATGGCTTTTCTGACAGGCCTTTGGAGACTAATCTCTGTTTTGCTTCCTTTCAGAGCAGTAGTGGATTGTTTTAGTTTTACTGATGTTTTCTGAGAATTATTATGGTGTTTGTGGATTTTATCATTGCTCTGACTTGATTTGTAAATCATTTAGAAATGTATACTTCTATAGAAGTATAAGAATTGACTAACTGAATAATATGGTATTAATTTATGACTATATTGTTCCAAAGGCAAGACTGGTGTCAAGGTTCCGATAGACGAGACCAAATAAATCAGAGCTCCAGGGCTAGAAGTTTCCTCAAAGAACATGTTTATTGGTTACATAGTATCGGCACGGTCAAAAGTGAAACCAAGTCTATTACAAAGTTAAACTTCCCACCCCAGGGCTATGCAATCAGCTACGTTTACTAATAGAATAGTTTGGCGGGCTTTCTACCCAACTGCTCCCCTTCCCAATCCAATTGGCAAAAATGACCTTGGTTCCCACGGGACATTAAATTGTTTAGACTAGCAAATTTTTTCTGCACCCCCTCCCATCTTTGTGGCAACCTAGATAGCTGCTGTTGTAGAGTTGACAAGTGGGGTCTCCATGATTAATGTTATAAACAATAATTTATATATAAATCATAATTAACTTTGATTGGCACTGTGACCTAAGAGATTGAGTTCTCACTTCATAATCAGGAGGCTGTAAATTTAATCCTAGATAGTGACAGATATTTCTCTTTCTGGGCGCAAAGAATAATTGTCTGCTACAAACTCCATGTAGGCTTCAGGAAGGGTATCCAGGCAGTAAATGTTCAAGCTCCATTCAGTTGCCCTGAATCCATCCCGATGCAAGGGATTATTTATCTTTAATTAACTTAAACATATTTCTCTATTTTTGAAAATCACCCCATGATATTGTTGTATTCATTATTAGAACTTTTATATTTACAGTTTTAAAGTCTTTAAGTGATTAAAAATTATTATTAAATAGTCTTTACAAAAATAAATAATCAGTATAATTTTGTCTTTGGTCCTCTGTAACTTTCTCTATGTGGGTGGAAGGTGATTGAAGAAATAGAAGAAATGATGCAGGAATCTCCTGATCCAGATGATGATGAAACACACAGCCAGACAGACCGTCTGTCCATGTTGTCCCAAGAAATTCAAACACTTAAAAGGTCTAGTGCAAACCACAATTATGAAGAAAGTAAGTGATGTTTACTTGTATCTTTTGTTCGATGTTTGTCTTAAAATCTGTTCTGCTGTACTTTAAAACTTCTTGAAAATACAATTTCAATCTTACCTTCTAGATTACTTCTGCCTAGGTATTGAGAAAACTACATTTGCTTCAATTCCAGATCACCAAGACAGACTACCAGATCCGCATTCTTGATATTATTCATGTTGTTAAATGATTTTATATATTTATATTGACTTGGTACTACCGTGTTTCCCTGAAAATAAGACTAGGTCTTATTTTGTTTTCCTCCAAAAGAGGCACCAGGTCTTATTTTCGGGGTTGTCTTACTCACTCCCAGCACTGACAGCCCCGCCCAGCAGGTCCACTTCTTCTGGGGCCGAAGGAGCAGCTTCATTCTGCAGCTGCATTCCAGCCTGCATTTTGCAGTCAAGCCTTTCCGGAAGGCCTATGCAGCCGAGTACTAAGCTGTGGATTGAATCAATAGCTTGGTCCTCGGTTGCAGAGGTCTTGCAGAACCAAACTATGGATTGAATCCATAGCTCGGTTCTCAGCTGCAGTGGCCTTCTGGAAAGGCCTGTGACTGAGAAATGCAGGTCTGGGCTGTAGAAGACGCCGCAGAAGAAGTGGCCAGTGAGGAGAAGCCTGGCTGCAAGGTAAGTTTGGGGCGTGTGGAGCGGCTCCACAGTCCCCACCCCTGCCCTAGCTTGATTTTTAAGTGTGTGTGCCTTGTCCCCAAACTAAGGCTTATTTTGGGGATAGGGCTTATATTAGGCCCACCCCGAAAAATCAAACTAGGGCTTACATTCTGGGTAGGCCGTACTTTCAGGGAAACACGGTATAATCCTAAGTGATTTGGAAGTGGGTATAGTGGTGTTTATTTAGAGTTTTCAGCTAATAAATACAATAGCGCTACTTTGCAGTTATATATGTCGGCAGGATCCAATCTGGGTCAGTCATCGGAACCAAAGGTTTAGTCTTCTGAGCTTTTGGATTTGTGCCGGAGACCCATCTTCAGGGAACTTCTCTAAACTATGCTAGGGAGAGGTTCCCTGAAGATGGGCTCCCGCATGAGTATGACAGCTCGGAAGACTAAACCTCTGGTCCCGGTGGCTGACTCAGACTGGATCCTGCAACATTATCCTGGGACGCATATATTGGCCTTCATTCATGCGTATATGTCTATAATTTGAAGGTACTTCTGATATAAAGAAAGAAAGAGAAAGTTTGCAGTTGTGAATATAATTTAAACCAGTGTTTCTCAAACTTGGCAATTTTAAGACATGTGGATTTCAACTCCCAGAATCCTTGGCTGACTGGGGTATTTTGGGAGATGAAGTCCACACATCTTAAAAATGAGAAACACTAATTTAAACCATTGAGGAAACCATCTAAACTAAACTGCCTTGAGCTTTAAAAAACCTGGAAGCTGCGAGCTGCAACTTCGTACACGCTAAACTGAATTAAAAACAATTAGAGGGAGGAAGAGAGAGATAATTGCACTGTTAAACAGTTCAAAATTGTTTGAAGTGATTTTTTTTAGAGATCATATCTACATGGGATGGATGGGGATTTATATATATACAAAAAAAGTAATGAAGCAGTTTTTAACATAACTACACTTAGAATATGTTTATTAGGAAAAGTGTTGTTGGAATTATATTGTCACTGCAATATATTCTTTTAGTGATCATAATGTTTTCTGATATTTTGAAAACAGGGGTGCAAAAGCTGTCTATGTCTGAATTAAACGATCTCTTAGAAGAGATTGAGACAGCCATCAAAGACTACTCTGAGGAGTTAGTGCAACAATTAGCCCTACGGGATGAATTGGAGTTTGAGAAGGAAGTAAAGAACAGCTTCATATCTGTCCTGATCGAAGTACAAAACAAGCAACGAGAACAAAAAGAAATGGCAAAGAAGAAGAAAAAGTTAAAAAATGGCACTTCTCAGAATGGAAAACAAGAAAAAAGCCATCTGCCTGGAACAGTAAGAGCTCTGTATTGTGCCTCCTTAGAAACATTGTTTACATTTTAACTTTATATAATATCTCTAATTTTGCCCAGTTATTCTTAATAATAGTTAAAATGAATAATAGTAAGCGGCGTTAATGACAACAATAACATTGCCTCTTTTGGTAAATGATGGTTGGATCCCACATACTTTGATCGGCATAGAAATACTCATAATCTTCTATTTTTCTGATCATCACTAATACTGGTGACATACATGTATTACAAGACTCTGAAGAACAACTACTACTTTCTCAGATAATCAGCATTGTATTTCTTACTCTGTCCAACCAAATTTGTACAAGTAGTCTTTTTATCTCTTTGGGTAATTGTTACAGAATGAGGTGGAAATTCGGGAAGTGTTTAAAATGTTAGCACCTATTTTTAAGTTTGGTTAACATCTGCTATTGAAATTACTATTTTTCAGCAGGGCTGTCACAGATGTAGAATTTTTCAATACATTTAAATAGTTGTTGATGCACAAACATACAATTTTTCCTGTCCGCAGGCTATTTGAGGTTTCCACATTATTCCTCTTCTCATTAACTTCATTTCATCACCTGTGTATATAATCTCCCTGTTTTGTCTTCTCCATCCACTTTAAACAATAGAACCTGCTGGCGCTATTTATGCATATGCTAAAGTGCCTGTGTAGTTCTTCCTAGGCTCATTGGCACTACAGTACTTCCCAGAATCCACAAGAACCTTCAACAGAAGGCATTCTTGATGTTAGGGTATTTTGTGAATCAGAAAAAACTAGCTGCTGATTTCAGTAAAATCTGTGTTTACCAGGTAAGCAAACACATTGTCACTAGAACAGCAGGAACTTGGTAGAAATTGTGGCAACCCGATTCTCTTAGCAAATTCCCTCTGAAAAGGCATTCATTACAAAGCAGAATTATATAAAAGGTTAAATGTAAACCATACTTCTTATAAATAATGAGAAGGAAAAATAACATTTATCAGTATATTGTAAAAAGTATATCATTTGAGAGACAATTAAGCTAAGCATGTGTGTTGCAAACACTTTTGTTAAAGACTATTTTTCTGCTGTAATTTATGTTACATAGAAATAATGTGATGTGACCTATAATTTAACCTTTTATTTGCCAAAGTAATTAGGAGGTCCAATGAATTATCAATGGAATCTAGCTAATAAATGCATTAATTATCTTCTACTACACTAAGGTCAACTAAAAATACAATTTATTCTGCAGAGCTTTAAAGCTATGTGCAGTTTTATTTCCACATTGTCTTTTACTATGAATGTCCTCTGGTAATTTAGAGTAGAAATGAAAATAATCAATATAGCCCAGTTTTAAACACATGTAAAGACTATAAGCTAAGCTGCATAGCAAAACAACCAGAGAATGTAAGAGTGATTTAAAAATAGAATGTAAGAATAATTTAAAATCAAGGAAAATATAAAAGTGCTTTGCCTGGTGCCTACAAGGTAAAGGATTGGGTGCCAGGCATCTTTTTTCAAAGGAGAATGAATGTATTGTAGCTGAAAAAAAACCCCTTATCTTACTCTAGAGGAATGTATCAGCTCAATACCTTAATGTTCAGACGCTATCTCTACAGAAGTATAAGAGTGAGCAATCTGTATATAGTCACCCTTATAAAAAAATTTCCAGAACTGAGATATATATCTTTTTCAACATAGATTTTCCTTAACACCCTAAATATTCTTATTTTAGGGAACCCTAAGCTGTTTCTTCAATATCTTTTGAAGGATTTGACACAATAATGCTGTTATAAAAGGAACATAGTGCTAAATTCATAAATTATAACATTAAAATTCTTGCATCAAGTAAGAGTTTATTCTGACAAAAGCTTGGCTATTTAATATCTACATAAGAAGAATATGAATGTATAAAGTGAATGTATCTTAAAAGTCGGTGAGAAGTTTGCAGATACTCAACAAACCCCACAATATGCAACTTCTTGAGATGAAACTGAGCATAATCATTTCCCTGTCATTGTCACATAGTTTGTCACACAGTATCTGTTTGTTGTAATCTGTCATTGATGTCTTGCACTTTAGGATCAGGAAGTAGCAAGAGACTGCAGTATTAGCTTACAGTACTGATTAGAGTTTACCTTCAATGATTCCATTATTCATTAAAAAAAATAAGGCCATTGGCAGCATGTGATTTGTTCTCCGTTGTTCTTCTATGGGCATCATATAACACTAGTATGTATGTAGATTATCTTGTGTACAGCAGATTATATTTCTCACATTTCTCCCATTAAAACCTGAGATCCCCATACTGAAGACAGCTGCAAAGAATGAAAGAATTAACTGATTTGTTTTGTGTACAGAAACTGAATGTAGCTCAAAACATAAGCATCCACTTTTTGTAGACATTTGTTCATTTCAATACTGCAGTGTGATTTCCAGTTTCAGTTAGAATTTTCTCATTTGTGTAGGAGAAACTTGAGAAAGCAAATACAGTCAGTTGCCATGAGTAGCGGTTTGTTTTTCTGTCAAGACTTCTAGGTATAAAAGAAATAGGGATTTTTTTTCTTAGTTTATCCAAACAAGACTAGTGTAGAGTAGATCTTATGAGCCACCTCATATTGGAATAATGCCTAGTTGAAGAATGAAAGATTGACAGATTCTACAGTCTACAGATCTAGATTTATTTCAAAAAGAATATCAACTGAAAATTGAATTCTCTGTTGTGACATTTTTTGGTGTTGTTGTATATTTCCCATATTCAGCTATGAGGAGTAAAGAAATGCCATTTTTAATACAAATAAGACATTGGATTATTTGATCTGTGCTTGTAATGTATAATGGGATTGGGCAAGAAGCAAAAAACTTACAAGAGAATGTACTTTAGCATGTTCTATGTGTGTGATTTCAAATATATTTAAATATATTATTTGAGATAATAAGCATGAGCCAAAGATCGTTAATGCAAAAACAACCTTATCCTAGTTCTATATATATGATATTTGGCTGGCTCCATTCCTAAATCCCTAAAGAGCAAAATATTTAAAAGTCAGTACTTTTCTCATTAAGCTACAGCTATATTTCATTCTAACATTTACCTTGCTGGCATCCCCCCAAAAAACCTAACTAATACCTTTACATTTTTCTTTTTCCCCCCTTTTCTGTCACGTTCTCACTCCTTATAGCGCTTCAGTATGGAAGGAATCTCAAATGTCATTCAGAATGGCTTTCGACAAACGTTTGGAAACGCGGGTGGAGAAAAACAGGTGCTGGGCTACCCTCTGACTTTGTTTTCCTTGTCTGTCTTTTCTGTCTCTGTATACATTCCTGTCTTAAAAGTTGGCAGTTTCTGACTTCAGGTGTTCTCAGAAAGGGAGGAAATACATTTCTATGCTTTTTTGCATCTTCCCTGCCTTAAAGCTAAGAGCTGTTTACAAAGGTTTTCTTCCCTTAGTAGTTAAAGAAGCAGACAAGCCTTGATATGCACAGGGGGGAAAAAAATATAGAGTAGATGAAAAATTTCCCCTTAGGGTTTATTTTAATTTTTCAAAATAAAATGCAGGCAACAGCATAATACATACTTGGAGTTAAATACCTGTCTAAGAAAGCAGTAATGAAAGATCATGTTAGCTTTAAAGTTTCAGTCTGGGAAGAGAAAAACGAACAGAACTATGCCTCGTATCTTCCAAAATGATAAAATTTATTTTGCTGTTTTTAAGTTACAAGAATTAAAAATCCTTGACATTTCATATATGCTTTATACAGGAAGAAAATCTCTGAACAAAATGCGTGTTCCAGAAGCTTATGAAATATATGTAGCCAAGTAGTATGTTGCAGGATCCAAACTGGGTTGCTTACCAGATCCTGCAACATTATCCTGGGACACGTTTATTCGCCTTCATTCATGGAAATAATATGTGCAATTAAGGGCAGAACTCTTTACTTTATGCCTTAACACAAAGCCAGAAAAAGCCTTATTTGAATGTCTACAATTCCTCCAACGTTCTTTTTTATGATTAGGAGAGAAGGCAAATTTCATGGTTCCAGATATATTTTTCCTGATTCTTCCCATCTCCATCTGCTTTGCTTATTCTTTTATCTGATGAAGAGTGTTGAAGAACCCGAACTAAGCCCAGCAAAATAAAAGTATTGCTCTTATGTGGACCATGGATGATGATAAGAAATATGAAAAACATATTTTACCATAAGTTATTTTATTACACAAAATTTAATACAACGTTACAAGTGATTTGCTAGAGTACGATGTACTGTTGAGCAAATACATATACTGTAGAGAATGTTGATAAAATCTTGCACAAATTGACACTTAATTTATATTTTATATGTACATGATTTTGATTGGTTTTCATATGAGAGTATTATTTCCAGATTACAGGTAACGTTGGAGTTTTTTATATAGTTCTTTCAGAGACAAATAATTTTTCAGCTATTCACTATTTCCAAAACAGAACAATAAATATAGACTCTGCATTTGCATTCACATGGAGATCATGTGTAAATAATAAAGATAGTACGGGTTTGACTCATCTTAAGGCAACATTTAATATACCTACAGTATTTCATACTTTGAAACTACTGATTTTTAAGGATTTTAGAGTTGTTAGATATTTTCTCCCTTAGAAGACTAATAATGTCTATGTCAGGATCTGAAGTTATATAAAAGTTGTTGATAGAATTCTTGAAGGTAAGTAAGCCCTATAAATTATAGCCAGCCTTAGAAATTAAGGCTATTTAATTAGCTATTTAATCAATTATGTAGTATGTGCCTTCCCTGTTCTTTCAAGGAAGCAGAAGCAGTACCCTACCACTCCTATAGAACTAAAGAAAAGAGGTGCTTGGATAAGTAACATTGCTTGCCATAAGCTAAGTGCTCTATGGACAATTTTCTACAAATTAAGGCTTACTCCAGTACCCTGATAGTCCTCAATAGAACCTGAATGTAGCACAAGGGAAGCCACTCAATTTTTTTTCTTTCTTCCCAGTAGTATTTTTTGTTTCAAAATTCAGTCTTTATTATTATTTGTTTTCCTAGCAAATCTCTCCTTTTTTCCAGTGTAGAAAAGGATATTAGAGATATTTGAGGAAGAGGCTGGAGGAACTAACACAGAGAGAAAAAGAAGATGGCACAAAACAACTGGAGACATAAAACAGATTTTTTTTAAAAAAAAAAAAAAATATCCTTAACCTGCTGTCATCTGATTTATTCTTTTATAAACCAAAATGTCCTGTTTTTCTTTCTAAAAATGTATCAGCCATGAGAATGAAGTGGCACGATCATGGAAACTTAGAGATTGAAAGGAAGGGAACATAATATTGCACCAAAATATAATTGAGAATGATGCTATCTTTCATCCATGCCAGTGATTTACATACGCTATAAGAGAGATTGAAGGGGGGGGGGGGAATACCTGCCTGTGTCATTCAGAACTAGAGAATGAGCCATGGTGGTGCAGTGGTTAGAATGCAGTACTGCGGGCTACTTCTGCTGACTGCTGGCTGCCAGCAGTTTGATTCTCACTGGCTCAAAGTTGACTCAGCCTTCCATCCTTCCAAGATCAGTAAAATGAGGACCCAGATTGTTGGGGGCAATGTGCTGACTCTAAACTGCTTAGAGAAGGCTGTAAAGCACTGTGAAACAGTATATAAGTCTAAGTGCTATTGCTAGGGAATAGATTATCTACTCTGCATTTCTTTGTCTTGCAGAATAGGAATAGAATAGAATAGAATAGAATAGAATAGAATAGAATAGAATAGAATAGAATAGAATAGAATAGAAAAAAGAGCTGGAAGAAACCTTGGAGGTCTTCTAGTCAGCCCCCTGCTCAAGCAGGAGAACTTATACCATCTCAGAAAAGTGACTGTCTAGCCTCTTTTTAAAAATCTCCAGTGATGGAGCGCCCACGATTTCTGGGGGCAAGCTGTTCCACTGGTTAATTGTCCTGTTAATTGTCAGGAAGTTAATTGTCCTGTTAACTGTCAGGAAGTTTCTCCTTAATTCCAGGTTGCTGCTCTCTTTGATCAGTTTCCAACCATTGTTTCTTGTCCTGCCCTCTGGTGCTTTGGTGAATAACATGATCCCCTCTTCTTTATGGCAGCCCCTCAAATACTGGAATACTGCTATCATGTCTCCCTTATTCTTTTCTTTAGACTAGCCAAACCCAAGTCCTGCAGCCATTCTTCATATGTTTTAGTTTCCAGGCCTCTGATCATCTTAGTTGCTCTTCTCTGAATTTTTTCCAGACACTCAACATCTTTTTTGTGATATGGTGATATTGGCTGCAGTATTCCTGGTGTGGTCTTACTAGGGTTTTATAAAGCAGTATTTACACCTTGCATGATCTTGATTCTATGCCTCTGTTTATACAACCCAGGATTGTATTAGCTTTTTTGGCTGCTGCTGCACACTGCTGGTTCATGGTTAAGTGATCGTCCACTAGGACTCCAAGGTCCCTCTCACAGTTATTGTTTTTAAACCAGGTCTTGCCCAATCTGTACTTGTACCTTTGATTTTTCCTGCCTAAATGTAAAACTTTTATTTTCTCCACATTGAAACTCATTTTGTTGGATAGGGCCCATTGTTCAAGTTTGTCAAGATCTTTTTGGATCCTGAGTTTGTCTTCTGAGGTGTTGGCTACTCCTGCTAGTTTGGTGTCATCTGCAAATTTGATGAGTTTCCCTTCAATTCCCTCATCTAAATCATTGATGAAGATATTGAAGAGTACTGGGCCTAAGACAGACCCTTGTGGTACCCCACTGCTTACTTCTCTCCATGTGGATGTAGTGCCATTGAGGACTACTCGTTGAGTACCATTTGCCAACCAGCTACAGATCCATCTGGTGGTGATGTTGTCTATTCCACCTTTTTCTAGCTTACCAAGGAGTAGGTTGTGGTCTACTTTGTCAAATGCCTTACTGAAGTCTAAGTATACTATGTCCACAGTATTTCGCTGGTCTGTTAGTTTAGTCACTTTGTCGAAGAATGAAATAAGATTGGTTTGGCATGCACTGTTTTTAACAAACCCGTGCTGGCTACTAGTTATAACTTTGTTTGCTTCCAGTTGTTCACAGATCTATTTTTTGATTATCTTCTCTAGGATCTTCCCAGGTATTGATGTTAAACTGATTGGTCTATAGTTTCCTGGGTCTGTTTTTTTTCCCTTTCTTGAAGATGGAAACCACATCAGCCCTTTTCCAATCTTCAGGTACTTCCCCGATGTCCAGGATTTTTGAAAGATGTGGTGCAATGGTTCTGAGATAACATCTGCTAGCTCCTTCAGAACTCTGGGATGTAATCTGTCAGGCCCCAGTGATTTATATTCATCAAGGTTGGATAGGTGTTCTCTTACCATTTTCTTGCTTACCATTTGCTTACCATTTTCTTGCTTACAGTGGTTTTTTAATATGTTGGGCTATAGTTTCTTTTTGTGTGAAGACTGATGCAAAGTATGAGGTAAGCAGCTCTGCTTTCTCCCTGTTGCCTGTTATTTCTTTGCCATCTTCTCTCTTTAGTGGATCTACAGTTTCCTTGACTTTTTTCTTGTTAATATGTTGGAAGAAACTTTTTTATTATCCATGGTTTCTGTTGCAAGTCTTTGTTCGTTCTGAGCCTTTGCTTTCCTGACTTCATCTTTCATGTTCTGGCTGTCTGCTGTGCCCCTTTTTCCATTTTTTGTATTTGTCCTTTTTGTCTTTCAATTTGTCAGAGAGACTTTGTGCAGCCATGCTGGTTTCTTCTTGAATTTCTTGTTTTTCTTTTTCTTTTTGTGCTGGTCTGGGCTTTTATGATCGCATTTTTCAGAGTTCCTCACGCTTCTTGGGTTGTTTTCCCCTTTATGATCTTCATCCATCTTTCCTAGGTTCTCTCTGAGTTTGTTAAATAATCTCTTTTGAAGTTCAAGACACTGGTTGGATTGTTTTCTGTTGCTAGTGTTTGCGTTATATTAAATTATATTAAATTATATTAAATTCCAGTATGACATGGTCACTTTCACCCAAAGTTCCGGTAACTTCAACTCCCTCTATCTAGATGGTTGAAGTTTCCCATTACTACTGTGGTATGCTTCCTACGTACATTTGTTAACTGGTTGGCAAAAAGTTCATCTATTTCTTCTGATTGGTTGGGTGGCCTGTAATATATACCTATGGTAATGTCACTTTTTTTCTCTTTTATATTGACCCATATACATTCTGGAGAGATTTTATTTTGGATCGTGTGCATTTCTGTAGATATGTAGTGTTCTCTTACATATAGTCGGAAGATTCATGTTCCACTTCGTAGAATGGTTGCCAGCCTCTCCCATTATAGCCCGGTATAAATGATACATTCCAGTGACTATGTTAACACCTCATTTAAGTGGACTATCAAGAAATCATTCCTCAATTCACATTAACATTGTGCATGTATCAGCATCAATTTGAAAGTGGTGCATAAATGAGCATTTAAATCTTAACTTTTTAATCCTTCAACAGTACGTTAACTATGTGACCTGAAGATACACTTATACCAATTACAGTCTTGATTATTATTTGTGCTAACTTAATAGTTCCCTATCTAGTAAAGAGATGTTTAGCTGCATTTTGCCCTTAGTATAAAACATATGAATCTATCAGAGTAAGATATCCTGTTTCAGGAAGGGGCTTCAAACACAAATGTGTCTGATAACTATGCATAACATTGTGTTATTAGTTTGATTTATTTGTATTTCTGTGGGCTGAATTAGGCTCATAAGTAAATGTATAGTTAATGTATAGTAATTTCATGTTAGTATAAAACTGCTGATCCTGTTTTTGGATTATCTTATCAATGTAATAGTGTGTACCTCATTACTATTTAATGCCAGAATATAATTTCTAAGAAATAACCCACACACAAAAAATCCAGACCATGGAAAGGCTCTTCATTTTGAAATAAAAAATACTACCCTATTTTTTCAAAAATATTGAATTGTTATTACCGAAGGTCTGTGTTTTTCCTATAAATAATTTTAGAAATAGTAATCCTATACAATATTGTCCAATCTTAGAACAAAAATATCTTCTTTGTATCGAAATCTTTGTATTGAAATCTGCTGCTGAATCAAGGCTATATGATGGCTGTAAGGTTTTACAAAAAGTAGCAAATGCAACTTTTTAATTATAAGTGTTAAGGAATTAAGCTTTGGAAAGAACACATTTCTTGAGGTTTTTAAATATTTAAAGTTGATGATATAATTTGCTCTAAATTGAGAGTTTATATCCCTAATACTATAGATAAGATAAATATCAAAGAGCTGGAAACAAAATATTGTTCAAAATAAAAATTTAAAATTAAATGGCGCTTATTTCTATACCAGCAAAAGCAGATACAGTATAATTTCAAGGAATCACATAAGCGTGTATAAAATCAGTGCAAGAAGTAAAAGCTAAGCTCAACTTCATGGCATTCCACTTTTTCTGCTAGGTGCACCCACCTCTGAGCATAAATTGACTATCTTGCCAGGTGCACTGTCAGAGTTCACCAGAGGGAGTTATGAAGTCAGAATATAAAACTTCCTATCACTGCCAGGGAGTGTGACCAAAAATGGTCTGATTCTGGCCCCAAAACTTTAAGACCAGAGTTGACAGACATGATTTCACTGTCCTGGCATGTATATTGTTTATTCTTTGCTAATAACTATAATGCATTGGGCTTTTCTAGAGTTCATTAAACATCATTTTATGGAGTCTTAAGAATCTTCTGTTGTACTTAAAAGAAATTTTCATTTATATTTTGGCTGTACAGAATACCTAATGTAAAAATGTAATTATGGATGGAATCACACCAGTGTTCTTTACAGTGCAGCAAGTTTCTTAAAAAGAATGTGTAATTTAGAAGCTCAGAGAAAAATGGATATACTATATAAGAACATTTTTAAAGTATCAGTTTTGTTATAGGGAGGCTATTTTGTTGTTACTTGCTGGGACATCTTTTAGTTGAATCACTGTGTTTCAGTTTTTCTTAGATAACATACAGTAGAGTTGAATAACACATAATTATGTCTTGCAGAGCATACTTACATGCAAGAACTGTATCTAATATTGCCAACGTCAGATTTTTAGCAACTAAAGTCAATCAGGAAAATATTTTGTAGTAATCATAACTTTTGTTTGACAGTATCTGACAACTGTTATTCCTTATGAAAAGAAAAATGGACCTCCGTCAGTTGAAGATCTTCAAACATTAACAAAAAGTAAGCACATAAATATGATTTGTTAGAGAAATAAATTTCCATGTGTGTTTTGATGCTGAGAAAAAAAACAGTTGATTTTCCAGGGTATCTTCAGTTGAAGATTATTCTTGAGGGTCATCATCTCAGTGGTTCTGTTCTAAATTAGCCTGGCAAATCAACTTTGTTCTGTAATGTTTGGAATTGGTCCACGGTCTATGCTTGTTTAGTCTTCCCAGATATCCTACAATTAGCCATCATTCCTAGGTCTTGACTTTTTTTGGAAGATTATTTTCATTTATCTCTTTCAGTAAAATCAGCATTGTTTACCTTGCAAAATTAACTGCTTTACAAGAGTGCCGAGACACTAACTAGAAGAGAATAAGCCTGAAAGTGCCTCTTTGTTGTGAATTAAGTTTTTAAAATGATATGGTTTGAGGAACGAACACTGTTGTTATCCACCGACTAGCTGAAATTTGATCTGTTGGCTGCTCAGGGACAGACTACCTGACTCTCTTCCTGCTAATGCTGTCGTATGACAGCGCTCAAACCATTTATTTTAGAGCAGCAAAACTGTTCAAACCTGGATATTATTTCAATTCCAAAGAGTAAATAGATTTTGTATGACATTTATGCGTGCTCATAATTACATATTTGGAATGTGCTCTTTTCAGAAAGATTATAAATTATTTCAGTTCCTTATATAATGAGCCTTTAGGTACAAAAATACTTTTCCATTCTTCCTCAGTAAGACAGAAGCTGTAGCTTTTGGTTTTTCCCTGTCAGTAGCTCATCTTTCTTTTGGGTAAATATAGCAGTGATCTAAAAAAATAAAGATACAATCAAGTTTCACTAAATTTTACAGGTTCCCTTTATTGCAAGGTTGTTATCCTCTTGTAGATGGGTGGGTGGGGAGAATGAGAAATGGAGATATGAAAAGCCAGGAGAAAATTGCTGTGCTTCCAGACTTGTCCATGTCTCCTCAGCAAGAGGAATGGAAAAATAAAAGAAACAATTGGATGCTTCTATTTTTTTTATACTGTCTTCCTTCACAATTTGTGTAGTTGTTCAGCGCTCTATGACAATGACACTCACTCCAGTTCTAGATCAACAAGGAAAAAACTTTTTTTTTTCTGTTTCATTTTTTTTCAGAAATGTATATTGGGAAAAACATTGGGTGCATTGTTTTAATTCCCAGATCATCACATCCTACCAAAAATGGAAAGTTCTTAATACAATAAGAATAGTGTGAGTTCATGGGATTCATAGGAATAATCCATCTTTTAAACAAATCTGAATGCATAACAGAGCTATGCCTACTCAGTATTTTTATATCTTTCTCCCTTTAATAAATAATGAGAAAAGGATCTGTAGAATAACCTGCAACATTATCTTGGGACACTTATATTCGCCTTCATTCGTTAGGGTTTTTTTTTCTATTTGTATGTTTTATTGAAAGGCAGTGAATTCTATTGATCCACACCCTCATATTTTATAGTTCTTCAGGCCATGAAAGAAGACAGTGAGAAAGTGCCAAGCTTATTAACAGACTACATTTTGAAAGGTGAGTTTACCGATTATAGCTTGTTGCATGATTGTGGCTTTCTATAAATAGAACTTTTGGGGTGTTGTAATCAACACGAACAAAATCAGTGGTGCTACTTTGGAAGTGTAGAGCACTTTAGAACATGGAAATTGGGCTGAAGAGATAGAGACATTCTAGAGATCATAGATCTCCTTAATACTCAGAAAGATCAGCAGAACCATTCTGAAGAAACCAATTCAGTCTGAAGATTAATTGCTTTTCTGAAATTCATAAAAACATGTTGGGGATTAATTGAGCTGTTTGCTAAGCAGCCCAAAAGACATGAAAGACGCAGAAAGGTCAAGGCATTTTGAAAAATCTTAGGCAATAGAATGGTGGTGGGTAAGGAGAACAAACATAAGACAGAATTCCTCCCATATCAAGTCTAGAGGGATTAGACACATCGAGCTAAAAGTTCCCCAGGCCAGATTTGGTCTTTCCCTTGCTCCCATGGTCCCGTTGCTTTCCCTTGCATTAAAAGGACAATCCGGTATTCTTTATGGCTCTTCCTCCTACTGTACTTAAATGTTAAAATACATAAGCAGAGAAGGCTCTGAGTAAACTCAATTCATATTTTTAAGGGGTTAAAATATATCTCTGTTTTATTGAAATCAAAATTATGTCTCAGTCAATCAGTACATGTATATTTAAGAAACTGAAGTTATTGTTACACATTTTTTACTAACTTGTGGGTTTTTTGTTTGACTTATAGTCTGCATTTTTGTGTGTAACATTGTGAAGATTTTTAATATGAAGAGAACCCCACATTATCTTATTTTGTTGTTAGAAAATCAGTGTAATACTGTGAACATGAGTATTGTGATATTGATGATGAATATTTTGAGTTAATTCCATATAGCATTGTAAATGTAAAATGTATAAACCTCTGCATGTTGGAATTCAAAAGGCGATAATAGATTCCACCTCCTGGAATTTTACAAAGAATTATAGACATTTGGGGTAGGTGGTATTGTTTTCGCCAAAATTAGGAACTGAATTCTCTTGACTGTCTACTGGTCTACATTAGTTTTGTTGTTTAATCCTTACCTTGTTATCAGTAGCATTGTAGAATTTAAAAAAAAATCTGGAATTTTTACAAAATGCTTTTATGCTATACAAACATGTTATAGTATGCTACGGATTATCTTCAGTAATCTGCAATAAGAATAGAATATATAGAGAAGTAGCACCCAAAATGTAGCTATCACTGAAATACAGTTTAAAAGGATAATTTGCTGACATAATTTTATTTATTCTTTTTTCTTGAAAACAACTAACATTGTAAAAATAAGTATGAGATAATTAGAGTCAGTTTAGAAATCTTCAACATAAGGTTTGTGCAATGACTACAGTAAAGACCTTCAAAGTTCCTTGGCTTCTCCGTTGACTGTAATAATAAGATTCACTAGGACTGTAATATTATAGAGAAAAAAATTAATCTGGTTATTATTTTGATTTATTACTGACATTTATGATTACATGGAAGAGCACATTGCAGAGTGCAGCATCACCATAGGGAAAATTTGGATAACCACAAGATCCACTCTGCCAGTCTCAATTAAAGAAACAGGTCCTTCCATGTAGACAGTCACCACATCAAAACCATAATTCACATGCTGAAGCAAATTGTACTTTTTTTTTCATAGTGGCTTTCTTCCATGGTAAAAATAACATTTGACATGGGCCATCTCCCCCACTCCATTTCTTTTAGAAGAAAAATACTTATTTTACCAGTCTCTAGATATGCTTCCCAACATAGAAAGCTTGAAAGTTTGCCTACTGTAGAAGAATGGTCTCTTAAAGTGTCAAATCTAGCAGAAATGGCTAAGATTTCTGCTTATTTAAAGGATCAAACACAGGAAAGATATATTTCGGTTTGGAGAAGATGGATAGATTATATTCAGAATAAATATGGGACTGAAAAGTTCCATTTGGTGTTTGAGTAAATTTTACAGTATTGTTATTGTGAATATTTTATTATATTTTTTATAGTTTTTATTATATTTTATTANTTGAGTAGTAATTTTGTTTAATAATCAAGTTGATTATTTGTTTATTATTGTGTTTAATTTTAAATTATCTAAATTTATTTTAAAAGGGAGTTAAAGTGTGTTATAGATTTGGTTACATAATTAGTTGGATAATGTTATTTAGATTATGATTAATATATTTGTAACCCTGTGAACAGCTCTGGGAAGTGGGGGGTGGGGGATTTTGGGGGGTGGGGAAGGGGGTTTATTTTGTAAATGTCATAAAACTTTTAATAAAAAAAAGAAAGCTTGAAAGTGTGGGTTATCAAACTTTTTGCAAACAAGAGCATGCAGAGGTCAACAGAGTAACAATGAGGTAGTTTTCAGAATTAAATCTGAATAGGAAGGGGGAAAGTTGAGAATAAAGAGATGGTGGGAAGGATAGATTATACAAAAAAGCAGCCCTCTCCTCTGTAATAAACAGCAATAGCAATAGCACTCAGTCTTAAATACCGCTTCATAGTGCTTTACAGCCCTCTCTAAGCGGTTTACAGAGTCAGCATATGGCCCCCAACAATCTGGATCCTCATTTTACTGACCTTGGAAGGCTGAGTCAACCTTGAGCCGGTGAGAATCGAACTGCTGGCAGTCAGCAGAATTAGCCTGCAATACTGCATTCTAACTGTTGCGCCACCATGAAAATGTTTGACATACAGATGATTGCCTCACATATTGTAATGTGTAACATTGTTCATTAAATAAATATGAGTAGCCAACTTTCAGGATTAAAGCAAACCTTGGTAGCCAATTTCTAGATGGACAAACACTTTCCTTTTTAATGTGTACTAGTGTGCTCACAGTAAAAAAAATGGCAATAAAGGTTATCTTATAACTTGAGAGTATGTGTTATCAGTTTATCCATTTATATTTTTGCTTTTAGATACTTAAACTGTAGCATTACAAGTCATAATTATTATGCACTATGAAGACAGTTATTTAAAGTTTAAACCAATGATGAAAGATTGTTCCCAATGACAAGGACACCTTTGTAATTTTGGGTTATGACATTTTAAACCTGATTTCTTCATTTGTTTTATATTGTGCTAGCATTGGTTTGAAAGCTACATTGCTCCAAGGTTTGTGCCTTATAGATGTGATAAAGGAATATATAAAGGACATGTCTTGATCCTCTCTGTATTTTAAACTGTAGTCTTCAATATCCTGGGCAAGAGATTACAGTTGTCCCTAAATCTTTGAGATGTTGTATCTCAAAGCTCTCTCCACAGATTCTGAAAATTGGGGACTAAAGCTAAATTTAAATGTTCTTAAATTTAAAAATTTAACCCAGTGACCAAGACATGACTTACTATATAGCTCATTTCTGTAAAAAAAAAAATGACAGTATTGTGTGTGTACATATTATGTATATATCTTTATGGATTTATCTGTTTTGTTTATGTGGTAAGGGTTGGGAATCATATTTAGTACAGATAATTATTGCAACTTTGATTCTGGAAGGTTTGCTGTTATATTCTAGAAACCAAATAATTATTGCAACTTTGATTCTGGAAAGTTTGCTGTTATATTCTAGAAACCAAATCAATTTAATGACACTTATATATAACTTTATTTTGCAGTTTTGTGTCCTACGTGAAGAGACCTATGGAAAAAAAACAGCCAGGCGAATTCCTGTGAAAAAAATGTTTTTCCACGGATTCTTTCAGACCTGACAGTTTGCACTGCGTTGAATTCTAATGTATTTGTTACTTTTATTGCCTGCTTCCGTTTTTGAATTCTGGAATAAAGTCATCCAGATCATGTAAAATTCATCCTTTCCCCCACCCAAGTATAAATTGCTTGAACAAATAATGAATTCTGTACAGTTTTACTCACGTGCATTGTTTGGGCTTTTTAAAGACTATTTTTACATTATATGGCATGTAATTATTTCACCCAGCACCTATTTGTGGTTGTGGAGGAAAAAATAACATCAGTATAAATAAAAGATGCCTATTAAACATAATGCACTTCTAATAAAAGCTGCAGCAGGTCCAAGTATTAAATGTATAAAATGGATCAAAAGCTGAGCCTGCACTGCAAAATTCCATTGAAGTTCTTCCTTGAAGGCTCTGGAATGAAGAGGTTGATAGAAACAGGAACTGACTTTTAAAGTAAGAATAAAGGCAGTATTGTAATATTGTTTACTGATTCATATTACTTTGAATAACCTTCTTTGAAGTAAAAAGTGGTAGATTATAATTTCCCCTCATTGGTTGGCTGTTTTTTCTTTTTCTTTCAAAGCCTAATGTTGGCATATAGAGGGAAAGGGTTCTAATAAAGAACACCCTCGATTTGTGTAGGATGTATTGTGCCCCGAAATCATTGTCTCATTATTTTCATTTTCTGTAGTTTAATTTAAAACTAATGTAGTTTAATAATAGTATTGCTGCTATTGTACTTTTAACCCATATTAAATGTTTGGTCATCATATCTTATTTTGTATGCTTCGATGTGTTAATGAACAATTTTAGAACATTTCTGTTCAGCTGTCTTATTTACTGTAAGTAGTGATAGTGCAGACAAGAAACACAACAGCTCTGTCTTTATGGCAGGGGTAGTCAACCTTGGCTCTTTTATGACTCGTGGACTTCAACTCCCAGAATTCCTGAGCCAGCTATGCTGGCTCAGGAATTCTGGGAGTTGAAGTCCACGAGTCATAAAAGAGCCAAGGTTGACTACCCCTGCTTTATGGTAAGGTTATATTAATAGAATCCTGCGAGACTAAAAGTATTTCTCCCCTACTTTCCTTTTACTCCCTGGAAAACTAGGGCGGGTCTCTTCCACAACATTTTCTTTCTATGGCTAAGATATCCTTCACGTGCCAGTTGTCTATTCAGCGGCTCTCTCGGTTACATTTAGTTATCATAACTTGCTTGCCCAAATGCATCTCTTTCTAACAGTAAGATGTGTACAACAGCAGAACCAGCTATCAATGGAGGTTATGGATTGAAGGGTTATATCAATCCTCAATCAGATGTTAAAATGTTGTTGTAGAATTTAATCTTTTCTTCCTGACAAAATGCACAAGGACATTCCTTGGAACGTTCTTAATTTTTCAAAATGTGTATTGAACCTTGAGGTTTTACCAATCTCTGAATCAATATCATCTTTCTCCCAATCCACATAAATCCCACCAGAGACTTAATTATTTTTTCTCTAATATCATCTGCATGTTCTGGTGGAATTGGTCTCAATCTTAAACAAAATTCTTTTTCCCTAAGTACCAATAATGTCAAATTTCCATCTCTCCATTTATAATTTATGTCATACATTCAAACACTTTATCGGTAATTTTATCAGTAATTTGCAGCCAGATTCTTCAATTCTCTTAACTTCTAAAGATTCTTCAATTCTCTTAACTTCTTCTTTCATATCTTTTTTTCTGCAGACCCTTCTTCCATTTCCTTTTTAACTGTTGCAAGCAATTTGTTGCATATATAAATGATTAGCCTTCCGTAAAGATCTGGTCTGTTAGTCTAATTAAGCTTACTGTTTCAAAGACATATTTGTCAAAAAAAATATTTTCTTCTATTTTTTAAAATCCGGGTTCGCTGACATCTGTTTGAGTTTTGGCACTCTGCCTCTCTCCACTCACCCCGCCCACTGGGAACGATCGTCCTGCCGCATGCAGTCATCTCGCTGCTCATCTGACATTTCTGTCTGCGCTGCTGTCATCTCAGCCGGTAGTTCCTCTCTAATGCTAGCATCGCTATCCACATTGGTCAATTGTCCTCTCCTGCTATCCATGGGTCTGGTCTGCCTCTTCATTATCTCTTGCTGTGATGATGTATCCATCGATGAGAGGTTGCGATCCTCTATTCTCTTGTGTGTGCGGGGGACGGGTGGTTGTTGTTGGTTCATCCTCATTGTCTCTTGCATCATCACAGCAATGTGTATAGCGATGCTAGCATTATGTTTTTTGTTTTTATGTCTATTTGTATATCACCCAGAGATCACAGCACAGCAGTCACACAAAAATGAATTCCTACTTTTTTTTTTTTTAAGAGGAACAGCTCTTCCAGAGCGCAAATGGATAATCTCCTGGTTTCTTCTTCCTTCAGATAAATTTTCTGTAACCCAGAAATGGGTCCTAGCTGGCAATTCCATCGCTGTGTGTGTCTGCAGAGCCATTTGCAGAAATATCTAACTGGCCATAACACCTCACACGGAAGCCCCAGTTTTGAAGGATTTTAAGAAGACACTGGACAGCCACCTCTTATGGATGGTTTAATTGGTCTTTATGTGCTTAATGAAAAACAGGACTGGATAATCCTTGTGGTCCCTTCCAACTCCACAATTCTATGATGAGTTTTGGATGGAAAACTCTGTATGAGTTACCTCATGAGTACTCTCTTATGATTGAACTTTTACAAAGTTCTGTAATAATTCCATTAGAATTTCTATTCTGTTATCATTGTAACAGCAATGTTCAGGAATACCTAGGGTTAGCTGCCCAATGTGGCAGAACTTTCTCTCCGATCAAATACTACTAAAAGAGGAGTTGGCAGAATCTCAAAGATGGATCTGATTGCTTTTGTACATATACATAGGTACTAGAATTGTTATTTACTTCGTGCCAAGATGAAGACAAAACAGAAATGGCCACTAAGGGATTTGTGACAAAACCGCAGTAGTAGCTAAGGTTAGTTTGAATGGAATTGAGGTCTAACTCCCGAAACACATTCTAAGAGCTATGTAGCTATCTGTAAATCTTCCCATAATTAAATGTAAAAGAAGGAAATGCAAGGGCTTTTCAAAGACAATAAAAATGATGAGAACTCAAAGTAAGCAATTCTGGAAATTGTCACTCAATATCTTTTCCAGATGGAGGCTTTGTGTACAAAAGGTTAGAAGGTGATTGTGCAGGATATTGATGAAGGAGGTAATAAAAAGAGAAAATTGAGTTTTAGCTCACCTTATAAAAAAGCTGTGCAGTAGCAGAAGTAAACCAAAATGTTTCTCATCCAGTGTCTATTAAGATTCTCAGTGATCCAGGTCATAGTTATCCCAAAGGTGCTTTTTCACGAGGCAACTGGACTTTCTTGTTTTTCTTTGAAGACGTTTCGTTTCTCATCCAAGAAGCTTCTTTAGCTCTGACTGGATGGTGGGGAATGGAAGGATGCATTCTTTTAGAGTGTCGTTGAGGCCTCTTGCCGGTTTGTCTGTGAGCTCAGGGTCACCTGAGTAGTGCAAGTAGTTGAACCTTATTGGAACTGCTAAAAGGACTGTGTCATGGAGATGTGCTTTCTGCGGGATGTTATCTACCCTTCACTGTTGAACACAGGCACAGGCTGTTGGGGGTGAGTTTGTGTTATCTGCAACTCAAAATATAAATATAAATCCTTCCATTCCCCACCATCCAGGCAGAGCTGAAGAAGTTTCTTGGATGAGAAGTAAAACGTCTTCAAAGAAAAACAAAGTCCAGTTGCCTCATGAAAAAGCACCTATGGGGTTTCTTATCAAGGAATGAGACATATAAAGCAACTGAGTATTTTTCAGAATTTGGATAACATCTTTAGCAGCCAGTGAAGACACTGAAGGAGATTGTGACAAGAAAAACACCAATAATGCAGAAAACCTTAATCAAATTTGTAAAGATTTGCAACTGTCCTCAGTAATTAATCACATTGAAGGAAGACACACCAAACCAAAAATAAAGAGCAAGAAAACTAGAACTTCTGTTTCATAAATGACCTCTGTACTTAATAAGAAAATCCTGTAATATAATGTGCTATGTACTTTAATAAATTCTTAATTATGGTGTTCCTTTGTAAGCAATTTTGCTCCAATTTGAAAAGTCCCTTAAACAAAGGTCATATATTACACCCAAAGTAAAATAAGAGCAGAATGAGCTAGATGCATGTGCAAAAAGAGAAATTTTCCTCTCCAATTTCTTAATTTGATTTCAAAATAGCGTTGAGGGTATGCAATATTCTCTAGATCCATTTAAGTTCAGTACTATTAGCTTCCATGCTTTTTCTTACAAATAAGATTTTGATTACAAACTAACATTTTTTTAGGAGGGGCAATTATATGGTAATAAACAACAATGCTCGCTTCACACAAAAGGAAGATACATCCGAAATTGTTTTCTTTCTTAGTGTAGTCCCAGGTGAATTCCAAGGATATTAAAGATAACTACTAATTTCAGACATCAAAAAATAAATTGATCTACTCCTGTAATCTCAATAAATATTAGAAACAAAATAATATTTACTATTACCTCGTCCATAAACTGTTCAGAAAAGTTTTACTACCTTAATTTGATAAGCATAGGTAAAACAGAAACAAGGTAGTAATTGCAGGCTGAACATCCCTTAAGAATATAGCAATAAGCCATGTTCTGAGCTGCTCTGCCCATCTGTTTTCTCGCATAGGACGCATTGTAGATTTATTTTTCTTTCTGAATTTTTCTGACAGCTCCATCCAGCAAATGTAATAAATGCTTCGCTCTCAGCCCCAAATTGAGTCCAGTTCTGTTGTTGACACACAAGAGTCCCAAGCTGGAAAAAAATTAAAATGTATCCCATCAACTGTTTTATAAGAACAATTGTTGTAACATATGAACAAAGTACATTCTTTGTCAGAAAAGCTCATATGGCCATTTAATTTTCCTCCTCCACACTGTTGGAACTGTTTCCTTGCTTCTGTAACTATTTTTTCACATCCCGAACAATAACATTTCCCCAGTGACTTAAGAAAGAAACCCTACTACAGTGATGGCGAACATTTTAGAGACTGAGTGCCCAAACTGCAACCCAAAACCCACTTATGCATCGTCGAGTGCCGGGTGGGCGTGGCCAATTGGGTGGGTGTGGCCAATTGGGTGGGCGTGGCTGCAGTGGTAATGGCAGGCTGGGTGGGACTAAAAAGTTCAATCAATCAATTCCAACTTTGCAAGATCTTTTTTTTCCTGCAGGAAGTTGAAATTGACTGATTGAACTTTTTTTTTTTTTTTTTGCACACGGCGGAGGCCTAAAGCGAAAAGATTTTATAAAACCCAGCTGAAGGCCTAGGACTGGGGTGACGGCGCGTGTGCCCACAGAGAGGGCTCCGAGTGCCGCCTCTGGCACCCGTGCCATAGGTTCGCCACCACTGCCCTACTACCATACTTGCTTCATTGCTTTCACCAATCTACAAAACAAATTACCCTTGAATTTGTCCAGAATTTGAAGAAATGAAATGTTTATTCAGACACACCTTAAAGATAACCCCTTTGAGCTCTTATCACTCAGTTTTGGCTGATTGTTCAGGCCATCTGGGTGATGGATTCTTGACTCATGATGCGTTACAGAATCTTTTATGCTATAAAATTTCTCTCTCTTTGACATTGCTTCTTTAGAAGCAGCACAGCTGCTAGAACGGTGCCACGGCTCCCTGTTAAAGGAAATGTACTGAAGAGTGGATAATAGCATTGGGCTATACAGTGCTTTTTTTCAAAAAAAAAAAAAAAAAGGTGCCGGAACTCACACACAACATACAACCCGCCTTGCCTACCTACAAGGTTCCATCCAAAAAAGGTGCCGGAACTCCGTTCTGGGCGTTCTATGAGAAAAAAAGCCCTGGGGCTATATAAGAGTGCCTTCAATCCACTGAAAATAATTTTCTTAGCAATACCAATATTTTTATCTACTATAGTCCATTTCAGAAAATTCAAAAGCTAGATCTTCAATCACAAATTGCACCTGAAATGCATAGTTTGGGCTAACCAACACAATCTTTCTAGTCAAGCATGACAGAGGAAAACTTTCTAGCTCTTTTATTTTCCCAAAAAAATTCTGAAACTGTACATGTGTATTTATGATAAACTGCAAAGCCAAAGCTCTCTTTATGTTCTTCGGGAGGCCATTTTTGACAAGGTTCCAAATATTACAATATTATATACAACTATGCATCTCCACCCAGGCAAAACAAAAGTACCAGGTACTTTTAACAAAACTGAAGTGTTGAGTAACAGAACTGAAACAGAAAAAACAGCTCCATGATGCTTTTGAGAAATGAACCAAGATGAATTAAAGTAAGAGCTGATGGTAGACTGCGGTAAGTCCCTTCCACAAGATTTGAGGTTGCTGAAAAAGCTTCATGTTATTCAAAGCAGGAGGGTATGTTACAGAAAGCACTTCCAGATCCAGTTACTTATATAAGCATGCTGATTATATAACAGGCAGAAATAGCAGCTGGTTGAGAAAGGAAGTCAACTCTGCTCAATAACTAGATTTTTGACAGATATTTGCCCACCTGGGCTTTATCAGATATACTTTATGATGCAGCCAAAACTAACCAAATTCTCTCTTTCTAAAATCACTCTCATGTGACCTGACTCAATTTTATGACCTTTTTAAAAAAAGGTTGAATCACCATAGTTATTAAAGAATTACATGGTTTAAGTCTGAATCCAGCTTATCCAATAGGTGTTTTTTTGCTGGAAAATGGCAAAAAAAGTCTCAAAACACAATCATATGATCACAAGATATTGCAAACAGCCATAAATGCTGCTAGCCTTTTTTATTTATTATGACAACTGGAATTTTTACTCTCCAAAAGGCAAACAAAGGTATTCCCTGTGACACACTATGGAAGTAAAGCTGAGGAAGCAGGCTAGAGAGAGCACTGAGTCAGAACATTTGTATAATGCATAGGGTCAGGCCTAAAACCTTTTTTTTTGTGGTCTTAAACATATTTTGCTTTGCTCATCCATTTTTGAGCAAAATGTCTGTGGACAAGCATCTATTAATAGCAACAGCATGTTAGTACTTTCCTTTTTTGAAATCCCTCTGCTGGACTCACTGAATGTTTGTCTTGGCATATTGATTCTTCTAAATGAAAATGTTAGTTTCATCTTTACAGTGTACATTTATTCTCCAGAGGGAAAGCAATGGTATTCACTGTGACACACTGTGGAAATGGTTCTGCACACTCATGTGTGTGTTTGCGTACACGCAATAAACTCCCACAACAGCCACCAGAGTCATAGACATAAGCAAGCAATAAAATTGAGCTTTCGTGAATCCAGTGAAAAAATATAGATCGTTGTCTAGTACCCACTTCCGTGGAAACAGGAGATGTCAAAGAAAGGCAAAAGACAATTAAGAAAAAAAAAAGAATAAAATTGACAAGTATTAGGAAGATACTCTCTTGGAGAAATTACTGAAGACAAAATTCAAGGAATACCAAGAGTGGGAATCTTGTATACCTGCAGGCACTGTGAAATTTAATTTACCATCATATCTAATTAATATTGGATAGGGATATTGGGAATTAATATGATTAGGAAAACAGAAACACAGAACAAGATAGGGCCATTATTTTAAAGTCCTGCTCAGCAAAAGAAACCAAAAGATGCATCTCCAACAGATTGTTGTCCACCAGCCTCTGAACATTGCTAGGAAAAAAAAAAAGGATAACCTACACAGATTACTTATTTCCATGGCAAACTGCTCTTATGATTAAGATATTTTCTGTAACATTCCATTGGAAAATATATTTTAAGCCAGTCATTTCATTTTCTGCAAGATCATAAGAACAGACCTTGGTCATTTTCTGTATGATAACCTTTCAGATTCCCCAAATAACAGTATTTTTTTCCCTCAAGGCTAAATATACTGTGTTCCTCAGTCTCTCTTCACAGGATTTCATTTCTAAGACATCTTTAGTTTAGTTTAGCTCAATCTTTCTTAAAATTGGTGCTTGAAAATAGGGCTCTTGAGATGGTTCTTGAGACCGTTAAAACTCTGGATTTGAAAATTATCCCATCTAAAATTTAAGATGCTTTTTTCACAGCTCCACCAAGCTACTCATTCATAGTTAACTTCCGATTACCACATTTCCCTTTAAGTCTCTCTGGCAATTGCCTTGATGAATCCCTGTAATTTTCTTGGCAGCATTTTCAGAAATAGTTTGCCATTGCCTTCTTCAATTGACCAGTCCAATGTCACCCAGGCTAAAACAGGACTATAATTCATGGTCTCCCAGTTTCTAACCTGGTGCCTAAAACTGGCTCTCATGTGCTGTTGCAACCCCTGTATGTGTACATTTGATTTTACTCTTCTTAGCAAAAACTTTGCATTTTTACTGTTAAAATGCTATCACTCGTTCTCTAATTACCAGGATCTTGTTTAATTTTGTTTGTGTCTCCCAGGAAATTAGCTGTCATGCACAGATTTGGTAGTCTGCAGTTTTAATAAGCATTTCCTCCGCTTTCTCATCCAAGTCATTAATAAAAATATTAGAAAATAACAAGCATGTGGCATCCCACATGATACTATCGTACATAACAAGAAATAACTATACCCTAAAACATTTTCTTTCTCTGTAAAACAAAGCCTTTAATTTTTCAGCTTGTTCTCAGGTTGCTTTCAAAATTCTTTTGGGATTTTGTTAAAAAAATTATCAAGCCTGTGGTTGATAACTTTCAAAGCAGCTGCACAAGAGTTGCAAAAGCCATAATTATTTTAACAAAATGAAGCATGGATATTCACTGAAATGCTTCACACAAACTTCTTTAATGAGGGGGGGGGATCTAGTAATAAACTCTATTCAAAGTGCACAATGTTTTTGAAAACAGCTGCATAAAAATGTTTCAGACAAGGAAGAAAACTGATGAATAATTTTCAATTATGAGGTGGTGACCCAACATGCTTAATTATAATTAACTATGGCTTATTTAAATCAATGAATTATGTTCGCATTACACTTTGAACCATAAATCATAAATTTACCTCATGAACTTTTACACAAAATATGATGGTTGTGGTTCATGAATCATGGAAACACTATCAAAAATGAAAAGGATTAGAAACTTCTGGGAGTTGTATTTAGAGAAATGGTTAAAACAGTTGATCAAAAAATCAAAATATATTCAAAGTTAGCTTTGTTGGAGACATTCATGGAAGATAATAATAAAATCTAGAAACCATACAATTAACATGTTGATGATAGAAGCATGAATGGTGATTTATAAAATTGAAAGCAGGGAATTTTATGCTTAGATGAGTGGTACAATAAGTGTTTATCTTCAGTATGTGGTTGCTAAGACTTGACACCAACTTAATGGCACATCATCAATCGATTGATGATGTGCCATTAAGTTGGTGTCAAGTCTTTTTATGTCAACACTATATTGATGGCACATCATCAATCGATTGATGATGTGCCATCAATATAGTGTTGACATAAAAATTAATCTTGATGGATCTCAGGAAAAGGATGTTATGAAAATTGTCTATGATGGTGTTAAGTAATATTCAAAATTTGCAGGAGATATGCTCCACAAAGGAAGCAGAATAATGCAGCTTACATATTTCATTAAAAAATATTTTATGAATTATGATATAATAACAGTTCTCTAAGGAATATATCCAGTGGATTCAATGTGATATTTTATAAAATAAATGAAATAGGTATGTTGGTTCTTTGGACATAAATGGGGTCCGTTAGTATAAGAAGACCTTAGACATTTTAAACAGTATTAATATTAACATTATGTATTTTACTTCCAACAGTGAAAGAACCTCACAATTTTTTTTATAAAATAGACATTGCTTTGGTTAGCACTTGACTTTTTTTCCTTTACACAAAGCAATCATTAGATAGCTCTGGCTGGGTTGGACATTAAAAGTGTAATTACCACAAAACATTTAAACATAACCACATGATGGCAGTATTTACTAGCAGAATCTTTTTGTGGCACATGAATGAATCAGGAAAAATGTTTAGGAAATTATGATTAAAATCAGAGATGATATTCAATAAGTCCAGATCTGGGTGATTGATAACTACATAACTAAACAATGAAATCAGTTCATCATCACAAAGTTATTTTGCTTTAACAAGAATACCAGAATGCAAATAAAGCAAACAATGAAATGATGAAACAAAAAAACAAGCATGTTCATCACACAAAATACAACAATATATTTTAGAATATGTTTATATCCTTCATATATGTTAATTCTCTGATTTGAAATCTTTCAACAAGATGTTCTCATGTCTATACAAAAAGTGTACCTTGCAGTATTACCATTATAATACAAAATAATAATATATTCATATGGGGTATAATATATATATTATTATTTAATATTTGACCTATTACTATTTGATATATTCTACCAAACCTTTCTGAATCATTCCAAAATAAACATCCTAATATAACTGTTCATAACCTAACTTTTCCATTTACAATCTCCGAGTTAATTTCTTCCAATCGTGTCTTTTTATACATTTTATAAGATTTAAATATACTTTAAGATTTAAATCCTCTACTTCAGTTTTATGGTGCAATATTTTTAATAAAATATGTTATTTCTCATAAAGTAATAAATGCATTTATTAAAAAGCATTATGAAAACATGTCTCACTTAGACCTTTTCATTGAAATAGTTCGTTTTCAATTTTTGAAAGCTTCATTTTGCAAGAATAATATTTTCCTATCTTTACCAAAGTTTTTCAACCACAAAACACTTCATAGAGTCAAATCCACCATATTATACAAGGCTGATAAGCATCAATTAATATTAGTTTTTTAACTAATTATATTGGTTCTTAAGTCAGATAAATTGGACTTGGGAGTGAATGTGGAAAAAGACTGTAATATGGCTGCAAGTTAAATTTCTAAAACACTCCTTGCCTAAATATGACTTTTGTTGTATTGTTATTATTTGGATAAAATATAGCATTCTAAACCATTAGAGTAACACAAACTGAATTATTTGTTTACCCATCATGATGTTTCATGAAACGTGCTCATTATTTCTGCTTATATTGAGTTCAGAAATATTGGCCTGTTTAATTCCAAAATTTGAAGAGGTACACATTTCTAAAAATTGTCTGTTGACTATTATTGATATCAGTAAATTAAAATGCCTATGTGACTTCAGGGAAGAATTAATGTCATTGAATATCACTCCAAATGATATGATCTATGTTAATGCCAGTTAAGTTGTATAAATAGAGCTTATCCTGCTTTTTAATGTCTCATTCACTTCCACAGAATGTCAAAGCGAATACCAGGGCTTGCACAAGTCTGATCTTGGTAGATATAGATACACTAGGACATTTTAATACCTTTTCCAATGCCTTCATGGATATTTTATTGCAGGGGTTTCCAACCGGGGATTGCGAGACTATATTCCAGGGAGTGCGAAAACTTTAGAAATTTCAAAATTATAGTGTATATGCATAATTCATTGCTGTTGTTTTGAACTTTTGTAAGGGGTACGAGAATATATCAGAAGCGTTCTAGGAGCGTGGGGTACAGAAAAGGTTGGGAACTGCTACCGAGTGTCAGTTTGCAGTGTATTTCTTGACTGATTGTTCCTTTACTGTTTAATTTATTTAGCGTATGGCATCTACAGAAGTCATGCAATCACTGATATACAAATATAGTTTAAATAAAGCATCAGCAAATACACACACACACACACACACACACACACACACACACACACAAAAGATATGTGGATAATACAATATATTCCTTTGCCATTGATGGTTGATCACAAAAGCTATCCACAACTCTGAATAACTTCATTTTCAATTCTAAGGCTGGTTGTTCTACCAATTGTCATTAGTTTGTTCTTCCTTATATTTAAGTTTAATCTCAATGTTTTTCATTGTGCTATTTGACTTTTAGTACTTGGTTTGTAGATCCTTAGCGTTTTTGGCTTTAACAAAAATGCATTATTTGTATATAATTATATTCAACTTTTCATTATTAATTATGTATGTTTCATTTTCATTCTTTTATTTTCTATCTTATAAGCACTTAACAATTATATATAAAAAAATTCTAGTTCATTGTTGCCATCTGGTGGACACATAGTTTTCAGTCTTGATAATTGCAGACTGGAGACCGAAACAACCATGCACGTCTGGACTGAGGGAAGACAAATTTTTACTTTAGTTTTACTGCAGAATTCGATATGGAATATCCTAAACCATGCAGGAATCTTCTAGACCAGGGGTGTCAAACTGCCGGCCCGCGGGCCAGTTGCATCATACAGAGGCCGCGCCCACTCCAGCTCCGGCAATGCAAAAACAGTCGCAATACGTCGCGACACATCAAGTGATGCGGTGTTTGACACCTGTGTTCTAGACAGTCCACACCATTAAGGGCATCTGAAATCTCAAATTGCAAAAATAAAATAGCCAGTTGATTCTTTTACAAAAACCAGTTTTAATATTACATAAATATTGTTTGTTTAAAACATTGCTAATGCCTCCCTCATTCTTAACCATTAACTTACCTTGAAGCCTTGTAACTCTGCTTATTCAAAAAGATAGTACAGCAGAGATTTCAAAAGTGTACTTATTATTCCAACATTAAAAAAGGAATAAAATGAACTGGATCAATTACAGATGGAGCAGCCTGCTTAATCTAATTTGCCAACTGAATGTTGGCTGAAAATGAAAATATTCTGTTAGAGAAGCAAATGGATTCCAGACCAGACTGAGGAATTTTCAAGTTAAGAGCCCATTTTCCATGGATGGGAAATATATCTTCTGACAAGGGTATCTTTGGATTTTAAATCTGTTCTATGTTGCCTATCATCTCATTAATTTATTCTGGTGGCCCTTTCAGAGCTGCCTTATGCGGGTGACACAAGCATCTTTCCAGAGTCCTTGGCTTGTCAATCAATCATCCAATCACACACACACACCTTTATGGGGGGAAAAAAATAAAAACAAAGATGGCTATAAACGCACTTAATCACATGGGTGCTCTGATTTTTCCATGCATAATAATCCAAACAGAGAAAGTGTGTGTTAAAAATTCAGTAGAATGTCTTCAAATAAATCAGGTCACAATCACTATTTTTTTTTAAAAAAAAATTATGAGCATTATTTTACAACCATTTTAAAATCTCGTAATGATTCACAGAGCACATATCTGCTCCAGTTGTAAGTCTGGCTCTCTAAAAATAGCTTTGCTGTTTGTGATGTTTCTTCAATAGTTTATATTAGAATCCAGGTTGGTCATGATCGAGGCCAGTTTTTCATTCAATCTTGTGAATACCTCTTTAAAATTTATCTAATCTATGTGCTAGCAAGCCTACAGGAAGGCATGGATTATCAACCTCCATTTTATGGAAACGCATACAGTACTTCATTTTTCTAGAGACAATCAGATATTACATTTTGTGACATTGTCTACTGCAGAGGTCCCCAACCTTATGAGCACCAGGGACCAGTTCTGTGGAGAGAGGTTTTTCTGCAGACTGGAGCGGGCGTGGTTTCACGCAGATGGGGCTTTGCTTGTTTGCGTAGACTGGTTTCTGGCATGCGGCAGCCCAGTGCCAGTCCATGGACTGGGGGTTGGGGACCCTTGGTCTACTGCATGCGTAATATCAATTTCAAGGTGTTAATGGTTAAGAACAAGGGAGGCACTAGCAATGTTTTAAACAAACATAATATTTATGTAATACTAAAACTGGTTTTTGTAAAACAATCATTCCTGATACTGATCTTTTGGCTGTCATATTACAGCTATTATAAAACATAAATTTATTAAAAAATACTGGTCCCCGCATCAATTTCTGGGAATTCCACTGGAATCTCCCTAATTTGAAAGCTATTCATTCTTACCCTTTCCTTTCTGTTCTTAGATTTATATCCTATGGGACCACTTTCCCTTTTATCCCATGGTTGCTGAATTTGTTCAAGTGTGTGTGGTAAGGGATTTTTTTTCCAGTTTTTTTTTCTTTTGTGGGAGAAAGCAGACTATGTTTATTGCATCAGCTACCCTACTTCTTACTGACAGCCACAACAATGTCTACAATTTGGTACCTGGGAGTGTTACAAGCTGGAATGTTCCTGCTTAGGTTCCAACCATATCCTCTTCCAACCTCTAGAAAGTTGCTAATTTGATTTGCAACAGCGCAAGGGAAAAGGATCAAGGCAGGATGCTGGATACTGGATGAGATCAATTAAGAGAGCAAAAAGCAGTTTGAAGATTACTTGCTAACATGGGCAGCTATAGAAATCTAACAAATACATTGCATGTTATCCACTAGCATTCCTTTTCTGGTTCCCAGGGCTTATCCAGAGTATTTGGAACCAATATTGGGATCAGCAGTATGTGTTATTATTATTATTATTATTAAATTCAATTTATATCCCGCCCTTCTCCTTGCGGACTCAGGGCGGCTGCCTCCACCCATTTTTTGGGGAACCTGTCCTTCACATACCTTGAAAAACTTCATGTAACATTCAATTGGTGGAACTTGTACACTTGAGACATGTTGTCTTGACCCAGCTCCACAGATGATAAAAGTGCACCTATCACTTTAACTTCTTAAAGACTCTTAAAGGCAAGATCACCTCAAAAGATGAGAGGCAAAAAACCACCAATGGAACTAACCCTAGGTTATAAAGTGCATGCAACATCTGCAAGAGATTTGGGGTCAGGTCTAGCTGAAATGGATAGAAGTGTTGCAGAAATGTTGTGCACTTTAGGAACAATAATTAAAATAGGGTTAAGATAGAGCCAAGACAAAAAAGTAGGAAAAATGTAAAAGACATAAATTAACATTATATAGATCTGAGGGAATTTTGATAGGTTTATAGTATTTAGGGTTATATTCTATTAGAGGATAGGTTATAAAGAATATACAAATATGTTATAAAGGCTAAAGATTTTGAAAAAGCTGAGTAAAATTTTCAAAAGGAGAATGTGTCAATCTATCGCATACTACATGTTTAAGGGATAACCAAACTAGAGTTTGTTGGGAAAAGATGAGGTCAGAACCTCTGTGTGGGTGTAAACCCTTTATTTGTCACTGTTTGATAACAACAGGCTGTTACAGATTCTATCCCCACCACAGCCTGTCACCATCCCTAAAATGAACATCAACAAGTACTTATTATCAGAGTAAATTGATAAAATTCTTCTTGAATCATTTTAGATATTTGTTGCTAATAATGTGGTAAATAAACATATACACCCCTGGTTCAGATACAGAATCCATCTGAGCCATGTTCAAAAGAAGGGAAAGCAATCTATTTCCCCCACTTACCTGCATTTTGAAAATGAGTTTCCCTTTTTGTGTGAACTACAGCACAAGTTCACCCCTGACCTTAATGGCACTTCTGGAAAACAACATGGATTGGACTAGAAGTCACATATTTTTCACATTTTTGAACCATTCACCTCCCTCACAAGATCCATCTTAGCATTCATTTCCTTTGTTTCTTTTGCATATTTGTCAAATGGACTCTGTTGCAACATGTATTTCTAAAATGCAATTTATGTAATTTATTTTATAGTGAATTACTTTACTTATCCATTACTAACTTGTTGGTTCAGTTTTCTGGGTATGTACACTGTACAGAACCACAAATAACCACATTTGTGGTTTGTATTCCACTTAGCAAGCTAACCAGGGTATTGGATGGACACAGTTTAAATAATCTGTGATGTTATGGGTTTGGGGGCTGTCATGATTATTAGTCTTTCTGCTATGACTAAAGCTGATTGTTATGGTCTTTATCATTTTTTGTTAGTGTGATTATTTGCCCTCTTTCCCTTTTAAGTTCAAGATATGCTTTTGACTGTGGTATGGCTGAGACAGACACTCACCTCCATCCCTTGGAATAATAAGCATGTGAAATACTTTTCTTTCTTTCTTTAATAAGAGAAAAGGAGACAACCAATAAATCTACCCTTATTTCTACTAGACCCCTCCACAACCACAGAAGAATTGAAAGCAAATGTCTCATTTTCAGAGTGTGATTTTTCATGTTTGTCTTTTTTGACAGGAAAAGAGTTAAGTTGGCATCTTAACCCTCTGCAAATTTTAATACATGTATTTTTACCCTCTCCAATTGCTACTTCCCCAGCGCTACCAGCAAAAACAGGGTGAACATCGCAACCTTACATCTTTGCAAAAATATTGCTGCTTTGTTGCTAGCCCCAATGTTGAGGTTTCAACTTACGTGCACTATAATGTCTTTAGATATTTAAAATCTTCTTAAGAGAAGAAAGTAAAAAGAATAGAGAAACTCAACTCTTTACTCTGCCTTAGGCAGGCATGGCTACCTCACCACAGGCGCCAGTGGGCACCCGTTTCTATTATTTATTACAGTGCAAGTCATACACTTTTAAACATTAAAGGATGGAGGGCTTTCAACATCCAGCATACCATTAAAAATGTAACTACAAAGTGTTAACAGCCCAGACACAATAATCAAAAAGATGACGGAGGTTCCACTAACACTTTAGCCTTATGCTTAAGAGCAGAGCCAGGTCATAAAAGCCTTGTGGAACTCTAAATAAGTGGGTGCCCTGCTTATTTGGAGGGATGCAACAGATGCTTTAAAAAATAAGTTATAGAACTGGCAGCACATTTCTGCAACTTAAGTTCAGATAGTGTTAAGCTCTAATAGAAAACAAAAAATAACGAAACTGTAAAGAAAAACAAAAGAAATTATTTTCCCTTCAACACAAGTATAAACTATTTTGGTAACTTATCACCTTCTCTTAAAATACAATTAATTATCTCTTCTTCTCATATCCCTTTCTTTATCTCTAAACAAATCCTTAAAATCCTCAGCATTTTAGTCCTGATCAGCAAAGATCCATTAAAGGTTTTCAGTGATAACAGCTTAACTATTTTAACCTTGATCAACTAAACCAACTTTATATTCCTTCCTTTTAACAATCTTGACATTCAAATAATGCCCTAAGGCTTGAATTATTTTCACTTTGTCTTTGTCTTTTCTTCTCACAAAATTCTTCAGAGCTTTAACAAAAGTCTCTTTTGTAAATCCATTATAGAAACATTATGCAGGTCACTCTCTTGGTTTGTGATTTGTATATCCCTTTTAATTACTGAGACATCAGCCATGTATACCCATCACAAAGTTCTATTTCAGGGTAAACAGTATGGCTAAAAGTTCAGAAAAGGAGTAAGAAACAGTAACCAAGTTAAAACAAGTGATAAGTATTTTTTCTTAACAAATCATTATAGCATTCCAAACTTTCTATCTTTACAAACCATTCTTATTTCTATTATGTCCATTCACCGATGTATCACAATTTTTCTCATTTTTATGATGATCTCATCACCACCAATCATGAATTCCGCCCCCCCTCCATTCAACACCCTAAAGCAAGCCAAATATATGATGGCTTAATCTGCTGTGGTGAAGCAACCCTTTGAATGTACCATGTGACGGCAAAAACTAGCCAGGTATACAAAAGTCAGCATCTTAAAATTCTTGTTTTTCTTTAAATAAAAGAAAGCAAAGTTTCTAATCATTTTGGGGAGACTGTTAGCATTGGAATGGCAAGGAACCATTAATAAAAATTTGTAACGTTTATAAGAATGCAAGATGGAATAGTACGTATAATGATTAGAATACAATGACCCATTCTGCTCCTTCCCATGAACAGCAGAAACAAAATAAAATATGAAACACGGGTAGTTCTTGACTTAAAACCATTCGTTTAGTGACTGTTTGAAGTTACAATGGCACTGAAAAAGTCACTTATGACTGTTTTTCACATTTACGACCACTGCAGCATCCCTGTGGTCGGTCACATGATCAAAATTTGGACATTGTCAGCTGGCATGTATTTATGACGGTTACAGTGTCCCGTCTCTTGTGACCTTCTGACAAGCAAAGTCAACATGGAAGCCAGATTTCCTTAACAACCTTGTTATTAACTTAGCAGCTACGATTCACTTAACATCTGTGGTGAGAAAGGCTGTAAAATGGGGCAAAATTCACTTAACAACTCTCGTGCTTAATAATGGAAATGTTGGGCTCAACTGTGGTCATAAGTTGAGGACTACCTGTATAAACAAATTTGCTTAGAGTTTGTGCAAGTTCACAGGTTGCAGAATTTAGCTTTTGTTGGCATGAAATGGATTATTTAATACACATAGGCCTGTTCTCTTTGTCTTCTTGTGGAGAAACATTTTAAAAAGGCTAGTTGAATGCCGTCTGCTCCTTCCTCCTATGAAATTCCAAGGGGATGAGAATTCAAAGGTGGAAGAGGGCCCATTTCATGACACTTAGCCAGGCATCTTAATAGGATCTGTTATTTCATTTAGACTGTTGGAAGAAAAACTCAATCAGGCTATACACATACTGTATTAAAACAATCACTCACATAGAGACAGGTGATAGCTAATAATCAGTCTGGATTCTAAGCACCTGAAACATATCTACGCTAGATACTAGGCACAATTCAAAAGCAAAGCTACCCAATTACTAAAACCATTTCAATGAGAAGAATGTATATGATTAATCTGACCACCAGAAGTCCAGTATCACTTAAAAAGCAAAAATAAAAACAGATTCACATGGACGAATACAGAACTGTGTTCCACTGAGCACTTACTATTTTGCTTTTGTTCAAAATAGATTAACCTTGTCTCCTGATAGCTCCTGATCAATAAGACAAGGGGGGGGAAATGGCATCAAATCCACGAGTATACCTTTGACACCTTTGGAACTTTTTTATTAACTATATACACCAGCCTTCTATCTGATAATTTCCAAATATTTTGGACTTCAGTACAAGGCTGTGCTGATTGGGAATTACAGAAATTAAAACATACTCCTGGGCATCAGCAGGTAAGGGTAAGTCACTGTATATTCTTGGACACCACTTTAAAAGACATTACTTTTAGGTTATTTAAAAAGAAAACTGTTTAAACATAGAAAAAAACTTCATAAGGCATGAAGTCATCCCTACAAATAGCATTTATCTATTAAATCCCCATCCCATCCCACTCTGTCACATGGTTCATTTTCCTTCACATCAGCATCTCCGTATCACTGAGTATACTTGGCAGGGACACCAACATGTCACGACACAAGGCAAGTGTTACCAGAAGGCCTGAATTTTCTTAAAAATATTTATTTATGCCCTAAGATGTTGTACAGACATGGGCCTGGTTCTTCCTTCTCTGCCAAGCAGTGTTGCTGGATAGTAATTCCACTGAAAACCAGTCTCTGGATTACCGTGAGTGGCAGAATGTTAAGAGAGATGATGGGCTTTACAAATGTCTGTGCACTGAAAAAGGTAAATGCAGTTATAAGTGGTAGATGAGTGAAGTCAGAAAAATATGCACAGCTCACTTTGACCTAGCAGTGTAAAGAAGAGGGAAAGAGTATTAAGCATAAATAAGAAATCAATCCACTGAGCTAAGTAGTACATTTTATATGAACGCCTTTTCTCTGTTGTTACAATTACAAAAATGCACGCGTTCATTTTTTTTATATCAAATAGTGGACCTGTGAAACCTGTAAAAGGTATTTTGGAAGTACCTGTTGCCAGAGCTATATATCTTCAAATAAAATAAACCACAAAGGGTTTTGTTTGTATATGTGTATGCCTACAAATAGGCATGTCTAATTTCAGCATCAACAGTAGTATTAATTTTGTGTCATCTAAATACAGACTAGTAATACTTCCTATTCCAACACATGCACATATAAAACATATGATCATGCACACAGCATGTCTTCCTGCTGCTTGTGGGAAAAGTCAGAATGTACAGAATTATACAGTATTTAATTTTTAAAAAAATGTATGGCGATGAGGAACCTTAGCATGTCATTTAAAGGAAAATTTACCATGCATGAGCTATAAATATCTATATATATGTGTGATGGGAGGGGTATCCTTCTCTCATTGATAAAAACACTGAAGACTGGAAGGGTGACCTAAGAATCAACATCATTTCTCCAGCATGTCAAAAAGTGAGGTTATTGACCAATGTGCACTTGCATAGAAGTGATTGTGGTCATGGAAAATAAACCTAGCTTCACTGAGATCCCTCAGCCAAAGTTCAAGGGAGTTCCTTCAGAGTTATTCTTCTCATAGCAGGTAGTTCTGATAGTAGTCCAGAAGCTTATTCCCATTTGGCCACTTTAGGAAACTTCCATGCAAATGTGGTCACCTGAGCGAAAAAGATAAATAAAAACCCTTCAGAAACACTGATGTAGCAGCACTAGAACAGTTATCAGCATTGCTGACCAACCCTACAGCAAATAAACATTTTGCTTTTACCAAATAAATTATACATTTACGTTAAGATAAAAATAGATACAATGCAAAAAAGTGCGTGGTATGCAAGGAAGGTATAAACTATCCCAAAAGCCTTCTTGTAGTTTTAAATGGCCTTGTTTGTATATACAGCCAATGTGCATTAAAAAATGTTTTTCCAAGGTTACAGAGTGAACTATATTGTTTAATGATTTTATTACTGCTCTGTTCTATCAGCATGAAGTTTTAAACAAGTGAACATAGTAGGATATATGTTAACACTAGCAATTAATCTTTAGCAGAAAGACCTTCTCTGATGCAGACTAATGTGAAAAGTTCTAGAATCCTGTAAGTAACATGGTCCAAATGACACTGTCAGCAGCTATGAAGATAAAAGAGAACTAGTATCTGATCCTGCCCTATCCATATTGGACTGAACATCAGGGTAGTACAGTCTTCCATCCAGAAGCTGTAGAAAGGTTATGATATGCCTTCTTTTCAACAATAAAAAAAATAAACTAATCTTAGGATAAATTGTACACATAAGTGTAAGTTTGCTCTCCATGGTTCTGAACTGAAAGTCCTTTGAATACTAGTAGTCCTCAACTTGTGGCCATTTATTCAGTAAGCATGTGCAGTTATGGCAATGGTAAATGGATGCCAGTTCCCCAAATTGTGGCAGTGTTCCTGTGGTCAATTCAGGCACATTTGTGACCACAGAGGCACTTCAAGTCCTCTCCCCCCCCCACTTATCTCAAAAAGATCTCCAAAAAGGTGCCTGTAGACATTGATGTTAGCACATTGAACCTGACATGTATTTGGTGTCTAAATCTTCTATCTTTTTGAATGTGTGGTACAGTGTGTTATATTAAGATCCAAAAAAATGAAAGTTATGCTATGTACCTACTAAAAAGATAAATGCTACCCGGAGTGCACTAAGAATACAGATCATGGGAAATCATAGTTCCACTCTACTGTGCTCCATTCAGACCCTATTTGGAATACTATGCCCCATTCTGGCACAGTTCTGGAACTGGGTCATGATAAATTGGAGCAAGATAGTTAGGAGCCTGGAAACCAAGACCTATATGTAATAGTTATGGTATGTTTTGCTTATTAAAAACATGACTGAGGGGAAGATATGACAGCAGTCTTCAAAGATCTTAAAGGCTGTTATATAGAAAAGGACAGGCCAAAACTAGTGAGTTAAATGTCTAAGAAATCAATCATTGGTTGGACACTTAATTCTACAAGTTGTCAAACTTGTAGAATTAAGTTGTTACATAAAATGGTGAATTCTCCTTTACTAGAGGTCTTTAAACAGAGGCTGGATGGTAATCTGTCAGAAATTCCCTGGTAGATTGTACACCAAGCGAGAGACTGGACTATATGACTCTGAGGTTCCTTTCAATTCTATATTTCTAAGAATTCTGCATTTGGCCATGAGTTTTTAAGGCTGGGTATCTTTAAGCCTCTTTCAATTTCTTCAAAGGGAAAAGTGCAATAAAAAATCTATTCTTGTTGCTATTATTTGTGCTGCATTTTTATTCAAAAGGCAAACTATTAACTAAAATAATAATATTTTCATATTTGTGTATGTCTCTCTTATTGCATATGGGAAATAAACGCACAGCACACACCCATAATACAACTTGAATCTTGGGTTACCATCAATGAAATATCCCGTCCACTCACATTATTCTCACTTCTGAGAACTTCTGGACATTTTCCAACTCTCAAAAGCATGAGCTTTCCTTCCCATGGATTTCTTTCAATTTATACCCTTGCTTTTCTTTTCTTCTCTTGGTAAAAACTTTGGATTTCTGGTGAGCAGTGATTCTGGCATGGCAAGTCACACCACACTGAAGCTGAGAAATGCAGTGTGTTGTTGTACCGTGCTTATTTTCAAAAGATATTCATCAATTACTCTCCTTTGTCTTCTGGTTACACTGGAAAGAAGAATTTTTTTAAAAAAAAGCCAAAAAATAAAATAAAAATTGATTGTACAAGTCCAAACAAATTCCAGGAAAGTTAGATAAGAAAGTTTGAAATCACTGATATACTGAATAATTTGTGACACATCTACTGTAAATGCTATAAAGCCAAATATTTCTGACATTATTTTCAAAGAATAAGAAATGTAATTCTAATACACAGGCTAGATTTTGAACACACAGTATCAGTGCTGGAATAAAGCTTGAAAAGCATCTACTAAACCTATTTTTTTTTTTTTTTTTTTTTATCACTAACTTCTATGCCGCCCTTCTCCCCACGGGACTCAGGGCGGCTCACAGCATGTTAAAAAACAACACAAAAAACATTTCCCCTGTAAAACCAATTAAAAATCAAATATATTAATGGCTGTGTCATTATTAAAATCTTTAAAAATTTTTCCCTATTTAAAATTCACCCTAGGTCAGTCCCGCTTGTTGAAAAAGCCATGTCTTGAGGGCGCGGCGGAAGGTTAAGAGATCCGGGATCGTCCAGATCTCGGGGGGTAGTTCGTTCCAGAGGGTGGGGGCACCCACAGAGAAGGCCCTCCCCCTGGGGGTCGCCAGCCGACACTGCCTGGCCGACGGCACCCTGAGGAGGCCCGCTCTGTGGGAGCGTACCGGTCTGTGGGAGGGAATCTGTGGCAGAAGGCGGTCTCGTAAATATCCAGGTCCTATGCCATGGAGCGCTTTANGGAGGACACCCAAGTTGCGTGCCCTCTCTGAGGGGGCCAGAGTCTCGCCCCCTATAGTCAGCGATGGAGTCAGCTGACTATGCTGGGGCGCCGGCAACCACAGCCACTCGGTCTTGGAAGGGTTGAGTCTGAGTCTGTTCCTCCCCATCCAGACCCGTACGGCCTCCAGGCAACGGGTCATCACGTCAAGGGCATCGTTATATATGTCCAACAAACCTTCCTTCACCTCAATAGCCTCTTAGAAACTTAGACACTGCACAGAGAATTTCAATGGGATAACAAAATATGGTTTGTTCATATTTGATTTTCCAAAGGATACAGTTGTACAGTTCCAAAGGATCCTGGTACTAAAATGTGACTATTTATATATGTGAATAAATCACTGATGTTATCCAAAATGCTCAAACAGAGTGGACAGTTTCAAATTATACTGAATAAATTCTGTGAAGAATCTCAGCCTTTTTATCACTCTTTTCTCATACAATGTCTTCTTCAACTGCAGCTTAGGAATGCTAGTTTCATGCATTTCTATACATACAACCAGAGCCCACACACAAAATACCATTGCCTAAAGAATCCTCTTAGATGTATAAATGTGAGGATGTGTAATTGTATGAAAACTTTTCCTCTTCTGAACTCATCTATCTGTAGGCTGAAGCCATACCTATTCAATTCCTTGGGCAACTAGAGAACGTTTCTGTAATTGATTCCAGAGATGGTAAATGCTTTGGGGGGATTTACCATCCACTTCAGAAGAGACAAGTATCTCCAGTCTTCCCATTAGACAATCTTAGACAAATATCTTTCCATTTTAGAGTAGGTTTAAGAGGTTTTAAAAAATATATAAGGGTATTAATTGTAGAGTATCCTTGATGAAAAATATTATTTGGATTCCTTTCAGTCAAGACTTTGGAATGTCACATTAGTTGTCACATTAGTTGCTTTTCATATTTTTATGGTTGTAAATTCCTAGATTGTTTTAAAGCTGGTAATATACACATCAAGGAATGGAAGGAAGCATCTATCATTTTCCTCTTTCCTTTAAAACAATCTCTTTGAAAAAAATGCCATATAAAATTAAATGTTCAGTTTAGTTTACTTCTCATTTTCTGCAACAGAGAGCAATTGGTAAGTGTCAGGCAATTTGTTATAAACGAGATAGATATTATAACAGCAATCAACAATCACTGATGAATAAGATAACTCTCAGTTAGATTTTAGAAGGCTGTGGTAGAGTAGGACTTGCAGCATCCCAATCAGAGCTATGTCAGTTTTGAATATACATTATAAAATTCTTTTAAAAACAAACAGAACAGTCCCTTAAACCATTATAGATAATAAGGGAGAACAAAATTATTTTTCTGTCTATTTCATTTTGAAAATATTCTACCCTTCTTTAAAAGGATACTTAGATTAAAAATGAAATAAACTACAGCTACCTTTAAGTATGTGAAGAATCCCTTCAGAAGCATTTCAATTCAAACATAAAATAGTAAGAAAGACATGGGGCATGGGCTTCCAGTTCTGGAAAGGACAAGACCTTCAAAGAAAGGTTAAGTTACCAGTTTTTCCACCATGAAAATCTCATCTAATCCTATTGTATGAACTCTGAAATGCTCTACAAAAAAAAGGGGGGGGGAGAATCAAATATTGTCTCAGCAGCTAATCTGCATGGAATCTGGACATGCAGAGAAGGATTTCAAAGTATCTTTCAATAAATTCCTGTAAATATATATTATTTTAACTTCATATTCAGAATATATTGTTTTATACTTAAATCTACTTTATATCATTTTCAAAAGTAACGTCACACTGTTAATGTTCTCTCATATTTTATATATACAAAATGGAGAACATCAAATATCACTGAGCTTATTAAACTTGCAAAATATATTAATACTTATGTGCATAAATTATATTTACTGCTAGAATAGACGGTATTCCATCTAATTATCATTTGCAAGAGGGATTATTTAAAAGTAAGAGGTAACGCTGACCATGTAAGAACCATATTTTAAGTCCTCAACAGCTGCCCTCTACCAGCTCTAAACAATTCAATTAGGACATAAAAAAACAAAAATTCTTTAATCTCAACATGTTTTAGAACATTTGTTTTCAAATATAATTCCATATTGTAAATAAAAAAATTAGGATTTTAAAATACACACATTAGCGTAAACCACAAAATTCTTAGTAAGTCTCTGCTACTAACTGCTAATCCAGCATCCTGATTTATTTTAAGAGTTACATGAGGTTAACTTTAGAACTGGCTTCTAATGTACTTTGTCACCACAGAAAGATTCCCTAATATAGCCTTCTGTTTGATTATTTGCATGTATTAATACAGTATTCTGTTGCTTACTGTTCATTCTATTTTAAATTAAGTAGAAAAGCTTTGTCAGGTTTTTGATACTAGAACTCAGAGAAACCTCTATCTTCATCATGCCTCACATCTCAACCATTCCATGCCAGCGATAGAAGGCAAGCAATTTAAATCACCCCTTGGGATGACTTTACACCTGAAATGGCTGCTTGAGTCAGAGCAAGTCACTAGAACAGGGATAGGCAACCTTGGCTCTTTTATGACTCGTGGACTTCAACTCCCAGAATTCATGAGCCAGCCAGCATGGTTGGCTCAGGAATTCTGGGAGTTGAAGTCCACGAGTCATAAAAGAGCCAAGGTTGCCTATCCCTGCACTAGAATATAAGCTCTTTACTAGCACTGATGAGGTTACTAGCACTCCTTACTGGCATTGATGTTAGTACTAGTTTGGGTAATAAAACGTTTGCAAGAAAACAGCCAAGCTCAGCGAGCACCAAGGACCCCTCATTTCAACCCTGAGCTACAAATATTCCCTTTTATGGGAATATTTCTATTCTAGCATTGATTTTCAGTTCTGTAACAAAAAGTAAGACTTTCAACACATTTTATCTAAGCATTACTTAAAAGAAAACAAATATTAAAATGTAAGGTTCTGCTTTTCATATTCCTACCTTTTCTGGTAAGCAGAAATCAGATTCAGCGATGGGAATATTTTTTTTTTACTTCTTTTATGATCCACATTTTGGAAGGTAAGGGTTGTTCCCATTGTTTTCAAACAAATAGTCTTCAGTGTTTTTACAGCAGCGATTGCTACAGAAACTACAACTCCTGCACTTTTTATCTTGGGAGGATGGACAAAATAAAATAAACTGATAATGCTACAATGAATGATAAAATGATGAAAAGATCTACAGCACAAAAAACAGTGTGAAAAGAAAAACAAGTTTAAATATTGTTGCATAAGAGAGGGATGAAAATAAGACAAGGATGAGAATAAGTAAAATGATAGGCTGGAACATCTGGGAAAGTAAATACAAAAACAAGATAATACTAAGTTAATCTCACAAAAAAAAATCCAACATTTCAAGAGAAAAAAAAAATGTTCCAGATTATATAATTTAATTATATATATAATATAGAGTGTTCCAGGTTGGAGGATGTGCGGGTCAAAAGTCAAAATGGCTATCAAAAACCATTGTCGCTTTTGTACATGTATTTATATCACACCATATACAAAGGGGAGGACTTTGACCATTGTCCTTCCCCTTGTGGAAATTGCTAGATCCCATAGTATTCTATTATTTATGAGAGAGAAAGGCTGTCAGAATGGGGGTTTGTTTCTTCCCATACCAGAAATACACTTAGGTCCATTCTTCCATTATACACAAATGCTTTATATGTAAATAATGGTTGATGATTATTAAAATAATGAAATAAAGACTAACAGTTTTATATGGCCTGAATCCTAGTCTCCTTCCTTATTCTCTTTGGCATCCAATATATTACGTCTAAACATGGCGGTCATTGATAGAACTTTCCTCCATTAAACTGCCTAGAATTTATTTTAAAAACATCTAGGCTATCATTCTAGCTTCTGCCAAAAAAGTCATAAATAAATGAATGAATGCTTGTAATTCCTTTAGGTTAAAAATACAAATAAATCCTAAAAAATAAGCAAATTCTCACGAGACTGCCAAATTTCACCACACTGTAGAATACTACAATCAGGCAATATTTTGGCTTTTTGTTTGTTTGTTTAAAATCAATTCAACAGTTCTAATAGTTTTCAATTTAACAAATCTTTTTGGTTCATTATGCAAATCCTGCAATTTGTATCTAAAAAAAAAAAATCTGCTGGTCTCCACTGCAACATTTATTACTTTAAAATGTATAATGCTTCCTATTTTAAAAATTTCAAAGCAGTGGTTATCTTTAAAATTTACAACCACCTCGCATTCCTACAGGAAAAAGTAAGAGGATGCAAAATTTTAAACAAGCACAAATATGAAGTTTTCCTTGATGTTCATGGGCATGCAATCATTTCTGCTATGTTATTGCCTTGATTTTATTGTGCAATGATTCTCTCAACCTCCAACGATTTTTGTCCTAACAGAGGTCATATTCTGGAATTGAACAAGACCTGAAGAATCAGCTTTGCCCAAAGATACATTCTCTCAGCATATTTTTAGCTGAGTCCTCTTATCAAGTACATCAGCAGTTTAACACTATTATTCCCATGAAAAATTTATGCAAGAGGTCCTTCCTTCTCAATGGCTTTCAGTGCTTATTTTCCTTTTATTACGTTTTGCTTCTGCAGGCTTAGCATAGCTACACGTTTTGGAAGGCCCAAAGGCAAGGCTATTTAAGTCCTATCCACTCCCCCCACCCGCAATATTTTTAGCTTCCATATCCATAATTGTACCTCCCCCTTCTCTTCCCTCCTCCCCCTTCTCTTCCTCCTCTCATTAAGAGTGACTGCTGGAAAGCAGCTGTTCCTGTTCTTATAACCATCATTTGTCCACCCTGAAGAAGAGATGAAAAACAAGTGAACTGTGGCAAAAGTGAAGAGACCCAACAGTACAAGCCAGAGAGCTTTTGCTAATGGATCCATAATGAAACCATGGGTCTTGGCAGGTACTCAATATGCCAAACCATGATACCAATTTGATACAGCTCTAAGAAATTAGAATTAGGCTCAAACTGCTGCTTAGCCTTTTCTATTAAGCCACAGAGACTTCCATTAAGCTGCTCCTTCTGCCATTGTTCTGCCAAGGGTGAAAAGAAAACAACTGTCGTATGTTACTGCAACATCTCAGGCAGAATATGTTTAAAAACTAGATGGCTTACAAAGTAAAAATCTACCTGACTCACTGACAAAGGTTCGTCTGTACTTCGTTCATCCGAAGATTTTGGAACTTCGAGTCTGTCGATAAAAGCTTGGAGCTCTTTCCTAAAGGCCTTCATCTGGGCATTGATCCGATAAAGAAGTTCGTGTTCCCGTATCCTACTCCCATCATCCTCATCATCCATAAGTCCAAACAGATCTCCATTGGCCACATAAATTCTTGCTTCAGTTATGATAGTGCTTGTGTCTGAAATCAGGCGGTCTATAGTCTTGCCCAAGCGTTCTGCCTCACAGCGAATATCCTTCATCTGCTGACGGTCCGTGAAGTTTTTTTGCCATCCTGTAGGTGTTGGATAAAAGGACCTCGTAGGGGTCAAGCAGCGGATGTTTCGGACCTCCTCCGAGTCACTTTCCCCACCAATAGGCCCTTCTCTTTTGCGATGGGGGGGACGTGAATCATCATCGCTTTCTTTTTTCCCTGCATCACTTTCAGCATCGCTGTCCCTGGGGCTGCCTCGGATCCCCAGATGTGAGGCCAGATCATAGCGCTGCATGTTGGACATCAGGACTCTGTTCTCATACTGAAGTTGCATAACTTTACCGCTGAGTTCGTTGATCTGCAGGCGGGCGGCTTTGAGCTCTTCTTGCAAAGCCTCTGTCTTGGCACTGTCATGATGCCTTGAAGTATCGTGAGTCTTGTATTTGTATTTGTTCAACTCTGCTGTGATGCGCTTATTTTGCTCTTCTACATCAGCAAGATTTCTTCTCAATAGTTCTGTTTCATCCTCAACTAACTGCAGATGCTGCCGTAACTCTGAGAGAGATTCATTCTGTTCCCCCATTAGGGGATTGGCTGCCCCTGAGAAATCATCTCCTCTTAAGTCATCAAGTTCTGCCTTCAGCCCTCTGTTTTCTACTTCCAGTTCCACTATTTTCCTTCCCAGGATATTGGCTTCTTCCTCTACTAACCTCAGACGAAGTTTCAGTTCGGCTTCTCTTGTGGTAGGCGGGCCTCCAGCTTCCCCCTTTGGTAAAGGACTATCTAAGTCACCATATAACGACCTATATTTTTGTAGGTCATGTTCAAATCTATCCTTTTCCTTGTCTATTTTGGCCAACTTTTTCCTCATTAGAGCTCCTTCTTCTTTGACAAACTGCAACTGGCATTTCAGATCTTCATTATCCTCCTTACAAAAGGGGAGAAAATCAGCAGTTACTTTATATATAATTAACAACCTTATTTGGCAGTTAAAAAAGAAAACCACTGATATTTACAATAACAGAGGTTCCAAAAACCCATTCTGAGTTTTTCCATGGGTTTTAGCAGAGGCAAAATTCATCTGATTCATATTTCCAACAAATCTGCCTCAAGATTAGACATTCAAGATCAGCCTCATAATATATTCTCAGTTAAAAATCCCAAAGCCTATTCAACAGCATTTAATAATGCTAAACAATATTGGAAACATGTAACAGATGTTACACTTTAACCAAAGAAATATATATATGCACGTACATACACATACACATACACATACACACACGGAAAGAGAGATATCTTTTTTATATTAAAAATCATGTTTGCTACTTATATGATTTATATGTTATAATTTATCTAAAATATAGGATAATGGAAGCAGTTATGTAAAGTAACTGAAATTTTGATATCTTAATTACCGTATGATCCTTGAGAAAAAGGCACTATTATCTAATAATAGCAAATAAACAAGTAGGATATTTTTTCAAGAAGATAAAATCATGCCGTTTTTCTCTTTCCTGTGTAACTATTTCAGACACTCAAATTATTCATTTTAAATGCAAGAAGTTACAATCTCTGTAATTTAAATAACAAATTCAGATTTGTATCTCCAAAGAATGAAATAAATGTAGGTATGATAGAGAAACAGAATTAATGAAGTCAATATAGACCATGAATGTCACAAAAATAACAACAATTTTCCCCCTGTTGAAAACCTGAGTCTTTCCCTAGCTGTCAGTTAGGAACACATAGTTTATTGCAATGTACTAGGGCAGTGGTTCTCAACCTTTTTAATGCCGCGACCCCAACCGGTCGCAAGTCGAGGACTAAACCGGTCGTAAGTCGAGGACTAAACCGGTCGTAGGTCGAGGACTACCCAACCAGTCATAAGTCGAGGACTTTCCCTGCCCGGGAGCGCCGCGCATGCGTGGTTCCGCCCCCTGCGCCGGCCGAGGTGTAGCTGGCAAGCAGCAGAGATGGAGCAGGCCGACCACCAGCTGGCCCAGCCCAAGGGAGGTAAGGCACCCGCCGGAAAAGGGGAAAAAATGGCGGACAAAAAAAATGGCGGACAGCCTTGCTTGGCGACCCCCATGAAATGGTCGATCGACCCCAAATGGGGTCCCGACCCACAGGTTGAGAACCACTGTACTAGGGAGAAAATTAAATATTTGAAATCACCTCAGTGGGAGTCTGCTGCTTTTTTTCTGATTTCTGCAAGTCTTTGCTTCCTCTTCTTTTCATGGACTGCTGTAAAAGAAAAAGATGAAATTAACATTTTACTAAATCTGATGTAATGCAAATCCAATGAGCACATAATTTTTTGCAGCTGATTCACAAGTCCGAAAAACACCACCTTTACCCAATATAATATTAGATTTACATTGAATACATAATGTAACATTATGTCCAAACCAGTGGACCCCCTTTAAATACCTTTTGTGGCCACAAACCGTGGCCTCAGATCCTCAAAACTTAACTCAAGATTTAAATTAGAACATTTATTCAACCTTTGACATCCGCAGACCACAGATTGAGAACTACTGGTCTAGACGTCTATGGAGATTCTCAGTCGTCCAGGTCATAGTTATCCCAAAGATGCTTTTTTCATGAGGCAACTGGACTTTCTTGTTCTTCTTTGAAGATGTTTTGCTTCTCATCCAATGACCAGCTGTCTGCAAGTCAGAGCTGAAGAAGCTTCTTGAATGAGAAGCGAAACGTCTTCAGAGAAAAACAAGAAAGTCCAGTTACCTCGTGAAAAAAGCATCTTTGGGACACTGGTCTAGACATATTTCGAATAATCAAAATATCTGCAAATAGTCAAACAAAAATATCGCCAAAAGACTGGATAAACAATGGCTTAAGGAAACTTTTTCAAAATGATAGGCTCAAGTTCCAGGAAGACTGCAAGAAGGGATATCAGAAAATGTCTTTTAAACTTGAAAGTTCACTGCTTCCTTTCTTTCCCTTTTAGTATATAGGCCTTGAAGGGATGTCATTCTTGGGCCAATCTTTGCTGAAGGGCCTTTTTTTTCTCTAATTCCTTTGTCAACAAGTCAACAAGCAATCATTGGTTGAGGCTAGACTCAGAAGGCATAAAAGGAATCGCTGCCACTCTCCATCATATATCTATTGGTGAACTTGGACATTGACTAGAAATCCCAGCACCTTCCATCCCTCCATTTTAACTGCTGCTTCAACACACAATGTGTCCAATCCTCCCTGCCTTACTCCCAGCACTTTGCATTGGGCCTGAAAAGCTACTGATAATCAATGCAGGGACTTCAAGATTTATGTTTTTCTACAATTTTAACAAAAGTTGCTTTCCTTCGCAGCCTTTCTGTGTTAGAGCCCATTTATTATTTAAACAACTGGAAACTCAAAAGCACATTGTCCAAAACACTCCTGACTGATAGGTTTAGCACCAAAATCTTAAAAGGCAAATTTCCAGTCCCATGGTCACAACCATTTTCTATATAGAGATCCATGCCTCTAAGTCCGATAAATAAAGAACTGAATATGGCCCTTAGATTATCAGACAGTCAAATTAGGCATTATATGTTTATCTCAAATACCATTAAACAACTTTTTTTTCTCACAAATAAAACAGTTATAAACTGGCTACAATCTTGCAGGTTAGTACAAATGCTTTTGTGGGTGTCAATGTAGATTAAAATGCTAGCTAGCCTAATTTAATCACAGTGACCTATTTTCACCAACCACAATTTCCACATGCATTCAGCAATGAGCGTCAACTAGACAGTGCTACACTTGTTTGCACCAAAAACTGGGACAGCAGAAACAATGGTTGCAAAGTGAATGATATAACTGTATTTATTTATTTACTGGACTTACCGTATATGGCCACCAATCCCATATATGTGACTCTGGGTGACTATCAGTATTAAAAATGATTTAAAAATTACAAAAAATATAAAACCCCTAGCAGCCAGGGAAAAAATGCAAAGCCCAAAAACATTAAACATAACCCAGAAATTAGCTCTGTACTTCACTTGAGACAAGCACACATCCAAGTCTTTAAGGCCTTACAGAAGGTCTTTAGGGACATGGCCTGGCTGATCTCCAGAGGAAAAATATTCCAGAGGGTGGAATGTCATGGCATAGCAGGTTCTCTTCCTGGGCCTCACGAGCTGACACTTCTTAGCTGATGGCCCATGGCCTTCCATTTATTTCGGGATTCAAGATCATCCAGACTTTGTAAATCCATGCAATTGGCTATTGCATTTACCTTTTTTTGCAGGGGGGGGGGAGCTTTTTGCCAATGCAGAACCAAAATGATGTCAGGTGAACTTTTCTGAAGAAAGAATTTCAAAGACAAGATGATACAGCTCAAAATTTCCATCTCCTGAAATGTGATTATTTTATTTCAAAAGGCGGCCAAAACAAAAGCAGAGCTTCTAAGCCTGAACTTAATATCCAGATGATTTGAAATGAGAATTTCAAATATAATTCTATAATAAAGACCAATGTATCTGAAATAGATTACTGAGAATAATTGTTTAGACCAGGCACGTTGTATTGGTTATAGGATGTCAGCTTCCAACTGAACATTAGGAAAGATTTCCTAACAATAAGAACAATTCCACAGTGGAATCAATTACATAGACAAGTGATAAGCTCTCCTTGGCTGAATGTGTTCAAGCAAAAACTAGGTAGATATTTATCAGGGCTGTTTTAAGTTGGATTCCTATACTTAGCAGGGTACTGTATTAGATGAATTAAAAGTTCATTTCCAACATCCGGAATGCTTACTTCAAGTCTCAGCTATGGCATACCATGTAATTAAACTGGTCACCTACACTTTTTGTCTTGCCTTTTGCTATCCTCCACTTTTCCTTAGTTCTTAAAGCTTAACAACTCACATCCCTTACTTATCCTTGATTTATCTTAAATGGTCAGTATCTTAAACTATCAGTTCTACACACACACACACACACACACACACGATTCAATGCTTTCAACCTTTTGAAAATAACATTATGCTAATATTTCATCTCTTGTGTGCATGCAGCATGATGCACAGACTGAATAGGTGAAATGTACAACATCACACTCCTTTTATTATTTCTCCTTGTCCTTCCTGTGGATATCTCTGCATATAAAATTGCCCCTCCCCAAAATACTATTCAGAATACTATGTAACACCTTTTTGAGCCATTATCAAAGTAAAACCAATCAAGGTAGTTTGGTTTTATTTTTTCTTTCGTTTCAATAATCACCCTAATGTTATGACAAGTTGTGAAACCAGTGATTTAAAACACTAATCTGTATTAAGTACCACTGAAATCTCTTCCTATCAATCCTAAAACTCTTCCTATCAATCCTTGTATCTGTAAAATCCCTTAAAGATATTAGATACAATTGTTTCCACAATTCCCCAAAGTCCTATTTTCCAATGGAGTAAATATCCCAATATTTTTGTGCTGTAATATTTTCAGGGCAGAATAAGATCCTGATATAGAATCACAATTACAATCATTCTAAATCAAGTTATCATAAATCCAAAGTGTTGGTATCTTTTCAAATTAAGGAATGCTTAAAATTCTTGCATCATGTGTTTCTAATAATTAGGACACTCACTGTCAATCATATTTTAAATTAATATTAAATGTGTCTTCATATTTTTGGGGAAGGGGAAACAAATAATATATGTATCCTTCAAAATAGTGGTGGATGCAATTATCCAAAAAGTGAAACAGGGTCTTAGGTTCAATTAAAATTGTTTTTCAAGACTTTCAATTGGGATAAACGTGGGGAATTTAGTATCACTATTAATCAAAATGCTGAAAAGTCAGTCTGATATAAAAGGTACCGTACTCAACTGGTACTAGGGACAGCCAAGTCGAGTCTGCCATCACTAGGTGATGTAGGACCAATCAGTATTTTTCAGCCCAGCCTACGGCACAAGATAGTTCTTGTGGGGAATGAGCAACCATCTGTTATTCCATTCCTCCTCTTATATTTGCATCCTTGCAAATAATGCTTGCAACAATTTGGAAATGATTGTTTAGAATGGAATAAGAGTTAGTAGGAAAATAACTTGATGCCTACTTAACATATTTTTGCACCCCAAAATAAGGCTGCAAAATAACACAGTTGCAAGAGACCTTGAACATCTTCTAGTCCAGGGGTAGGCAACCTTGGCTCTTTTATGACTCATGGACTTCAACTCCCAGAATTCCTGAGCCAGCATTCTGGGAGTTGAAGTCCACGAGTCATAAAAAAGCCAAGGTTGCCTACCCTTGTTCTAGTCCAACGCCCTGCTCTCTTCCCCTGGCTGTCCTCCCTAAAAACAGAAAAGAGTTCAGTGTCAGCATATGCTAATACCTTACACTAAAGAATTACATACTCATACTTCCAAAGAATGCAAAATACTACTAAGTTGCCCAATAAGCCCATTGAGACACACAGGATCTTTTTGTAGATCAATGCTTTGCCATCAATCACTTCATGGAAATGATGAAAAATTCAACTACTCTTCTAATAATTTTATTAACTATACTAGAAGCAATTATAGAGAGGTCATGAAATATTCATTTTGCAGTACCATAGCTTTAATCCTGAACACATTTCACCCACATTTTCACTCTAAGAACAAGAGTCCTGCAATCTGCTTGAATAATTAACATTTTAATTATTATAGTGTGGCTTTCTGTTGTACTTATTCTATTGAAATCACAAAGGGAACAAATATAAAGCCAGCTAACAAGGTAATGTCCCATATCCTCAAGATGTGGTACAGGTTCCTTCATGTAGAGCTGATATTACGACAGCTGATATTGAAGATAAAGTATTCCTCAACTTATGGCTGTAATTGAGCCTGGAATTACCATCATAGGTTGTTGCAGTCATAATTTGAGGCATCATGTGACCAGATTCGAAGTTACAATTGTTCTTACGATGGTCATTAAGCAAACATAGTAGTCATTAAGCGAGTCCATTTTCCCCAACTGACAAAAACATTGCAAATCATAATCACATGACCCCAGGAGGCTGCAAACAGCTGTTAAGGTGAGCTGGTTGCTAAGAGCCCAAAATATAACCACGTAACCACAGGGTGAGTATGCCCATTGTAACTGAAAACGGGTTGTAAGTAGGTCTGGGGGTGTTGCTTGTAACTTCAAACAATTGTTAAGCAACCAGCAGTAAATTGAGGACTGCCTATAACTGCAATCTAACCAAACAATTAAGGAAAATCTATATTAAAATATTAAGACACCCAAATATTCCATCAATTGTCCCCAACTCTTGAAAATAAAATTCCTACTTTTACTCATGACAAATATATTGGGGATTAAGATGGAAAATGCTATCATCAACTGCTTATTTTTTACCAAGCTTTACTAGATCTGTATTATTAGTGGCTTCCTTTTTATTTTATCTCTATATTTTACTTTAAGAAACTAAATGGCATAATTTCTCCATATGAAATCTTGGGACATTCTCTAAATGTCATGTAGAAGAAAAGTTTTATAAATTTAACTTGCACAATTTGTATGGACTTGTCATAATATAGTTAATAAACCATGTCGATCAAAATAAAATTAGATATTTAATTAGCAATTATTATCTTGCTCACCCTTCTACCAAGTATCACAAATAATCAGAAAGGACAGAAGATATAAAGGCTGACAACTTGAAAATTCCAAACACTGATATTTAATTAGTTGTACTATCTAATCCAGTGTTTCTCAACCTTGACAATTTTAAGGCATGTGGACTTCAACTCCCAGAATTCCACAGCCAGCAATGCTGGCTGTGGAATTCTGGGAGTTGAAGTCCACATGCCTTAAAATTGCCAAGGTTGGGAAACACTGATTCTAATCCAATGGTGATATATTAAAAAAGAGGTTGATATTTAATTTCCCCAAACAAATAAGAGCAAGGCAGATAGAAGTTACCACACTCTATTAAATCCTGAATGCTAAAATATAGTGTTTTGTTTTCCAAATGCTGTCCTGTCAATAGCCAGTGCATTGACTGCTGGCGATAAACAGAAAATGCCTTCAAGGAATAGGCAGAATAGATCTATCAATCAATTATTAAAAGGGGGCTGTGTGGGCAGACAAGACAAAGTAGAAAACTATTTGTACTTTTTAATGCAGATATAAAACAAACTTGGTTTTGCACCAGTTCAATAAACAGAAATGATTAACAAGTGCTGTATGTTAACCTTCCCAGTATTATCCTATTTGTCACTGATTTCTGAATTATGTTACAAACTTCTATTGACAATTCAGTAAGTCTGTGAGACCCTGAAGTATAAAATATGACTAAAGAAGCAACAAAAAATGCAATCCTTCACCATTTCATTGGCATTCTCAAAATCCAATATATGTGTTTCAAGAATTTCGATGGATCAAAATTCTGATCACCATCCATGGTTGTACAGATTGATAGATGTATCATAAACCCATCTGTATAACAGGGATGGAAACATGTTTACTTATTCAAATTGTGTATACTGTCTTCACAATTTGAAAAATCCAAGGAATTGGCCTCTCTGTCATACATCACCACATGTAGATGATTCCCAAAGATGAAGATGACAGCAGAAGAAATAAAAGATCTTGAAGAATATAAATCCTTGCAGATGTGTCAGAGCAAATGAAGCAAAATATAGGCAATGCAGCTAGAGACAGATCATTTTTACAGCTCTTTCTTTTTGTTGCTATCCATAAGAACCAAAATAAAATATTTAGTTTTTGTCATATTAACAGCAAATAATGGAAGCCACAAACCATCATTGGCTTATGATTCATAACTAAAGGCAAACTGCTTTTTAAAGGCTAGATTTCATGACCGTAAAGAATGAGACAATATCAATCGTGGACAGCCTCTTCAAGTTCTATTCAGTAAGCTAATGCCTACATTATAAAATCAGACACTTCATGTTGCAAATCTCACAGACACTTCACCTCTGATCTAATGAATACAATAAATCAACAATCAGAACAACTGGTAGAACTCACATGCAGTACAGGGATAGTACCTTAAAATAAAATAAAATACTATACTAGCACAACTGGACCTTATATTCTCAAAACTTAGAATATCGGTTATTGTTTCTTCATCCCCAAAAGGCATCTCAGTACTTGATAATAGGTTCCTTCATCCCATCAAGACATCAATACAGGCTCAAGGGATTGAAACTAACTTTTCTTTCTCTTCTCCTTCTTTGGTGTCTCATTTACTTTCACACCAAATGCTCACTAGAACATGGAAGATCACATATCACTTTTATGATCTTCAGCTGGCTTAAAAGGGATAATGTTCTACTATGGAGTTTAAAACAAACAACTATTCTAAAGAAAAGTAAAATTAAACGACCCCCATTCTTCCAGTTAAATATGCAAAAGCTTCCTGATCCAGGAATGGATGCAGCTGGCATACAACTTGAACCTGTACAAAGGCCCTCCTAGCTATGACTGCCACCTATTCTGCAAGGAGTCACAAGTCCAGAAGGATGCCCAAAATAGATGGCAGGTCTGTCTGGGAAAATGCAACCCCATCCAGAATCAAAGATGGTAAAGCCCCACATCCAGGTGGTTATAAAACCCAAAGCCATTCCATCTGTCATACTCCATCTAAAACCCTACAGTCTGTAGACATCAAAAGAAAGATGTTGGCGGCATCACTTACTTCATGAGGGATGGATATATATAGTTAGGTATCATCAGCATACTGATCATACCTCTCCCAATGGCTATGAATGACTTCACCCAGTGGCTTCATGTTGACATTAAATTGAAGCGGAGAGAGTACTCGCTCTCCAATACCCCACAATTTAGGGGCCGAGGTCGGGACCTTTTATACCTAATCAACATCAACTGAAACTGGCCACTGAAAAAAAAAGAGAATCAACTCAATACATTGCTGCCTAAACGCCCCCCCCCTAGCTGGTCCAGAAAAAAAAACCACGGTCAATGGTATTGAAGACTGCTGAGAGGTCAAGAAGAGCAAGGATGGATGCATTATTCCATCCTGCTCTCGCCAGAGGTTATCAAAAAGTACTATCAAAGTTGCTTCAGTCCTATAGCCAAGCAGAAACCTGACTGGTGTTGTACAACCATCTTCTCAACAATCTTCCCTAAAAAAAAAGAGATTGAATACGGGATAAAAATTCTCCAGAATAGTTCACTGAGGATTGGTTTCTTGAAAAAAGGGCAGGCCAATGTTTTTTAAAGGGGCACTGGCCTCATCCCTTTTTAAGGAAGAATTTATCATCACTGAAACCCAACCACAATACCTCCCTGGAAGCTTTTGACAACCAAGAGGCTGGATGTAATAAGGAGGTGGTTATGCTCACAATCATAAGGACTTTTCCTGTTTCCTTGGACCCAATAGGTTTGAACTCCACCCAGATAACGTGGCAAGACTGTCCCAGGCACCTGCACCAAGATGAGCATGCAGTTGGGAATGAATCCCAGCAATTTTGTCTGATAGTATATCTCAGAATTCCCTCCATCTTTTATACCATTTTAGGCTGGTCACCCTAAACAGGTCCGCTTGAGGTCAGTCATCTGATGATCTGCCATCCTTACTGACACAAGGAGAGCCTTAATAGAAGCTCTTAGCCCTGTTCACGCTAGTTCACTCTTTTTCTCCACCAATGGTATTCTTGGTATCTCTTAATCCACTTCTCCTCCCTCAACCCTTCCATAAATCTACAAAGTGATGAGATCCACAAAAGGAGAGAGGCCACATGGGCACAATCTAATAAAAGGCCTCTTTCACTTTCCTATTCCAGATGAAAATCAGAGCCTCAAGAAGACCATACAACAGACCTTCAGGAATAATTCCCAGCTCTTTGTAATTCCCTCCTCCAAGGTCCATCAGTCCTGGGGTGGACCATTGGATTTGGTCCATCTCCCTGCAGTGGGGAGTACACTAGAATATTCCATGATTATCAGGGCATTATCTGATCAGGACAGGGGAGCCACAGAGAGTTCCCCAAATTTCCAGAGCATATTGCCACTACTCCAAGAAGAAACCCAGATCAGGTGTATGACCACTGTCTCGTGTTGGGCTCTATATGACCTGGGATAGGTCCACAGCTGTCATAATAGCCATGAACTCCCAGGTCCCCTCAGATTCTACTCCCAAGGAAGGCAGATTGAAGTTCCCCCGGTAAATGGAATCAAGGAACTCAGGCAGATAGGCAGTTATGCAGCAGGGAAGGTTTTACAATAGCAATACTCCCGATAAATTGTTCAGTATCACTAATCCTATGACATTCATGCATTTTTTTACTTGTACTTAAAAGAGTATCCTGGGTTAAAGACCATAATTTTATACTTTTTGAGCAACATTTTTTTGTCTTTATTTTTTCTGGAAAACAAAAGCCATTTCTCACAACAAGACTCGGTGATTCTCATTTCAGAAACAGATAAAATGAATTTTAAACAAATAAATATAAAAAGGCTGAAATGGCTCATCCTTGTTGTTTAGGAAAATATTTAGTTTTTCAAATTTCGTCCATTTCTATGCAGTTTTGGATAGCCTTGGATGCTATGAACCTTGTCCATGCATCTTCATTAATTCTTAAAAGAGTGCTTATGAAATTCAGAGAAACAAACTGATAATATTACTCAATTCAAATTGATAATATTACTCAACCAACCTCTTTCATTTTCTCAAGTTCATTTTGCAGAGCTTGCTTTGTTATTTCTACTTCTATTAATTGCTGTCGTAACTTTTCATTTTCATCTTCTGTGGTGGTGCGTTTTTCTTCCACATTTTCCAGCTCATGATGAAGTCTTACAGAAACATCTTTTGCAACCTAAATGGAACATGATTAGAAACTTACAATACAGCTAATTATAGTCATACAATTATAGGAACTTATATTTAGCAAACAAAAATTGAAATGGCATAGATATTGTATTATAGAAATAAGTAGTTATATTTCAGTTATATTTCAATTCAATTCTGCTATAATATCAATATATTATTTTCCCAGTGATTTAAAAAATGGAAATATTATAGAGGTTCAGTTTGAGCATATAGGAATTATTTGATAATTTTTACAAAATTAGAATCGGAACAATGATTATACAACTGAAGTGGCACTGCACTTGGAATTTTCAAATCAAGGACCAAACCCTCTTTTCATTATTATCACTGGATATAATCTAACCAAAATTTAAATCTGAAATTCTTATCAGTAAAATATTCTCAGTAACAAATTGACCAAGCATATAGATAAGTACTACTTTTAACAGATAAAAATCATTTTATTTATAGATTTAAGAAGCTCTCATATGTATTTATTTTTTACAATGCTTTGTTTCTGGTATACCACTATAAGATGGAATACTTATGAAGTATGTGAAAATGAGTTGTCAATTTGTTTATTAAATTAGAATATATTGTTTAAAATGTCAATGTGTATTTCTCAGATTTAGTGCTTTCGCCACCATACACATTGAACAATACTTCAAACAATTAATTAAAAGACAATTATCTGTAACTGTAACACTTGACACTCCCTTCAAAATTTAACAGACTGTTTCCTGATTTAGGTCTAGACCAATTATAATTCATTTTTTAAGAAACATTGACAGTCCTAATTTTATTCTATCTTTCCCCCTCAAAATAATAGAACATAGCTCAAATTCAAGCTATATTCATGTGTATAAACAAAGAAATATGCCATTTTGTAAGGTGAAAGTATCTAGGCAAACTATTTTATTTATCTAGGCCTTCTCTCTTTACCACAATGATCAATGTGGTACTCAGTAGAACTAATTTATGCAAGTCACTGATGTTACCTAGTTGGGTAATAAAACTTCTTCAAGAAAACAACGAAGCTCAAAAAGCACCAGGAATTCCATGTTTCAGCCCTGAACTATAGATAATTATCTTCCATTGGAATCCAATTATCATCTCATTTTTGTATGCTGTTTGTCAAATTTATTTGTCAAAAATTTAGATATTGCACATCTCACTCTCAGAGTGGCTATGTGTTAGTGACTCTATATTAGTTATTTATCTATTAACATCCAGATAGCAAATTTAAGCCAGACTTACAATCTGGTCAAACACCCATCGTGTTAGCCTCACTTTCAAGAGCACTGATTTCTACCTAGGTATGCATGAGAATGCTGTTTTGATCTAGTTCTTTTAGATCAAATGCAAAAAAGAAAGTATTGGAAGCAATCATGAAATTTTTATTTGCCAGAAAGATGCAACTGTGATTCATTTGCTTTTCAAAGAGCTATCAATGAAATGCTAGTAATCATCATAAAAATCATTTAATTGTCTTGACAGTCTTACTACAAAAAGACCATAAAA
>NW_015386724.1:766773-792943 GCF_001527695.2 Protobothrops mucrosquamatus | reverse complement strand
GGGGGAGGGCCTTCTCTGTGGGTGCCCCCACCCTCTGGAACGAACTACCCCCCGAGATCCGGACGATTCCGGACCTCCTATCTTTTCGCCGCGCCCTCAAGACATGGCTTTTTCAACAAGCGGGTCTGGCCTAGGGAGAATTTTAAATAGGGACAATTTTAATTCGAATCTTAATAACTATACAGCGACAAATATTTGGCTTTTAATTGGTTTTATGGGGGATGGCGTTTGTGTGTTTTAATATGCTGTAAGCCGCCCTGAGTCCTATAGGGAGAAGGGCGGCATATAAGTTTATGTAAATAAATAAATAAGTATGTGAAAATGAGTTGTCAATTTGTTTATTAAATTAGAATATATTGTTTAAAATGTCAATGTGTATTTCTCAGATTTAGTGCTTTCGCCACCATACACATTGAACAATACTTCAAACAATTTAATTAAAAGACAATTATCTGTAACTGTAACGCTTGACACTCCCTTCAAAATTTAACAGACTGCTTCCTGATTTAGGTCTAGACCAATTATAATTCATTTTTTAAGAAACATTGACAGTCCTAATTTTATTATATCTTTCCCTCCCAAAATAATAGAACATAGCTTAAATTCAAGCTATATTCATGTGTATAAACAAAGAAATATGCCATTTTGTAAGGTGAAAGTATCTAGGCAAACTATTTTATTTATCTAGGCCTTCTCTCTTTACCACAACGATCAATGTGGTACTCAGTAGAACTAATTTATGCAAGTCACTGATGTTACCTAGTTGGGTAATAAAACTTCTTCAAGAAAACAACGAAGCTCAAAAAGCACCAGGAATTCCATGTTTCAGCCCTGAACTATAGATAATTATCTTCCATTGGAATCCAATTATCATCTCATTTTTGTATGCTGTTTGTCAAATTTATTTGTCAAAAATTTAGATATTGCACATCTCACTCTCAGAGTGGCTATGTGTTAGTGACTCTATATTAGTTATTTATCTATTAACATCCAGATAGCAAATTTAAGCCAGACTTACAATCTGGTCAAACACCCATCGTGTTAGCCTCACTTTCAAGAGCACTGATTTCTACCTAGGTATGTATGAGAATGCTGTTTTGATCTAGTTCTTTTAGATCAAATGCAAAAAAGAAAGTATTGGAAGCAATCATGAAATTTTTATTTGCCAGAAAGATGCAACTGTGATTCATTTGCTTTTCAAAGAGCTATCAATGAAATGCTAGTAATCATCATAAAAATCATTTAATTGTCTTGACAGTCTTACTACAAAAAGACCATAAAATTATAAATATATGCCTCATTTTAAAAATATACTAAAGATATTAAGTTTGAATGCAAATCTGGTTTAAAGAAAACTGAGGGGAAAAATCACATTGTATCAAGTAATAGAAAGATCTATGTCCTTGACATTTTGATGAATTAACCACATTTATATTTTCCTATTGTGTTAAAGCATTTGTGGCATATTACCTACCTTTTCATATATTTAGATTAGAAGGAACATTTACTTGTCCCAAAAAGTTAAAAAAAAGTTTGATTTGTATATATAGTCACTCCTTTAAATGACTCTTAAGAATCATGGGTCACAGGATCATGAGAACAACTGTAAAAGCAATGAAGCTCACAACACCTGGGGGCTCACTTCCAATTACTGGAAAAGGGTAAATATGCAAGCAAAAAAATATCTAAAAACAGAGATTTTGCATTTAGGTTCTCTAGTTAACAAAATTCCTGTTTTGTTATTGCGTGAAAGCCACGATAGCTTTTTCTGAAAGATCTCATGAATGTTCTATCTCTTTGCCAATTTCTAACCCAGAGGTACCTTCAAGTCCTGCTCCAAACTACGAAGAAGTTCTCCATCAATCTCTCCAGTTTGTGCATAGCGAAGCCTTTTGCGCTCTGCCTTCCGAAGACGATACTGTAGAATCCTACAATTTTTGTTAGCCCTCTCCAATTCATGGCGCATTTCCTGTAACTGGCATGCATCCTCTTCAAAAAAGCTGTCCCTCATCTCATCCATTTCAGTTCTCAGCTCATCTATCTCATTCTGGCATCCAATGAGAAGAGGTAGAAACAACATTATACAATGGTACTTCATATAGGCTTTTTTTTTTTTAAAGGAAAATGAGATGTAAGATAATTTATACGCATTTTATGCATTTTTACAAGGAAATTGAGATTTGAGATCACACGGATGTATCAGTTAATCCCTTATGCATACTGAATGAGTATTCCCATGCTTTGACACCTGTATCAATCTATGATAAAATTATAGTAGGTATTAATTTACAATCTTGGCATCAGAAGTCCAAAGTATGTGTCACGGTTTATCGAATATATATGAGGATACTATAGATATTAGAACTTTCAAATGAATGATGGTAAGCTACTTCTGAATATGTTATCAATAATTGTACAGTATAGTTAGATTTTTAAACAGATCTTTTAAACATACTCCTTTTCTCTGCAGCAGAAATAAACTGTGGTGTAAAATATTATGTTCTGAAAAATAAAATAAAATTACATTTTATTCAGTATTCTGCTTAACACACTAGAGCAAGATCGTTTCTCAACATATCAATCACTTATTGTCGTAAACAAAAACATGTATGCAGTAATTGAGGAGCATGGACCAGAGAAGCATCACTGAACAAATCATATCTGTCTTTTTCTATCATAAAAATTACCTACAGAAAATCACAGTCTGGGCTCACACTCTAGTAAATCATAAAATGCTTTGTTTAAGTTGGCTTGGAATGTCATCTGGGCCCAGCCATTGTGGCTTGTATTGTAAAGGACCACAATGGTTCCCTGCAATGGATGAGGTCCAGGGAAAAACCCATAGCTTAATAAAACCATCTATTGATCATATCTGAAATGATCAGCTTTTCCAGGCCGCCCTTCAACATCTGTTAACAAGTTTGGGAGGGCAGAAGCCTCATCTCTAGAAAACAGAAAGGAGTGTTTTGATCGACTGATACCTTTCCTGGGCAATACGTGATGGGGGGGGGAAGGGCAAATATCGACGCTCATTAATACTCCCCCCTCCCAACGCATCTAAGATAATAGATGGACGAAGGGCCTTATTGCTGAATTGCACGCCTGTAACGTAATGCGGGTTCTTATTTGGAGAATAAAAGATCCCCCATCCTCAATTCCGGCTGGGCCACACCTTCCTTCGCCCCCTCATCTCCTCTCCCCCCCCCTCGCTCACCTTGAGGGTGTCATTCTCCTCCCGCAGTTTCTCCACCTCCTCCAGCAGTTCCGGGGGACGCCGAGGGCTCAAGCTGAAGACGCCATCCGGGGCCCGACCACGGCCATTGCCCTCTCCGACCCCTCCCGGCGCCATTGGCGACGGGAGGGAAGAGGAGGAGGAGACCGCGGAGGGGACACCGCCGTCCAGGTCGCCGCCTGGGCTTTGCATCTGGGTCGCCGCGCCGCCCTTTTCTCGCGACCGAAGGAGAGACGCTCACTTTGCAACAAGCATCCTCGTGCTTTGCTGCCGCCGCCCACCCCCCACCCACTCCCCTTCCGCCGGGGCCCAGCCCAGCCCTGCCCTGCCCTGCCCAGCGAGAAGGATGGAGAAGCCGGGTCGCTTCCAGTTGCTGGGAGACACAGCAGAAAAACACACACACACACACACACAAACAGAGCCGGCTTTGCCCCTGCCTTCTGGTCCCGAGTGGCGGCTGCGGGGGCTGCGAGCTCGACGTCTCTGGGAGGTCTCTGCCGCTTGTCGGCGGCTTGTCCCCTCCCACTCCTCCTCCTCCTCTTCCCCCACCCTCAGCCCCGCCGGGATGTGGCCGGGGCTGCTGCCGCGCCGGTAGAGGGTGCTGGGCAATGGGGTTCTGGAGGTAGGCTCCGCCGCCACAACAACAACACAGCTGCTGAGGCGTCTGTGCCGGGGGGGGGGGGGATTAGCAACTGGGGAGAGGAAGGCTTCGCGCGGTGGAAGGGATGCCCTCGTGGCTTCTCCTTTCGGCGGCTGGAAAGATAGGAGCGGGTCCAGCCAAGGCTTCGTCTTTTTCCCCCCCGAGATGCTGGCTGTCGCCGCTTCCCTCTCGGAAAGGCCCGGCTCTCTTCCAAGTCCTGCGCGTCCTCTGAGGGCTCGCGTGGAAAAATCACCGCAGTGCCGGGCCAAAACCGTTGTAGGAAGAAACTGCTGAAGTTTTAGTCCCTCAATTTAATCCCTGTTAAGACAACTTGATTTGGACGAAGTCGGTGACTTTGGTTTTCTTTTTTGTTGCAGGATTTCTTTATATATATTTTTTGAACGGAAGGTCTCTGTTGCTCAAGGAACGGATACAACCTTTCTTTTTATCTTTAAATTCTTTCAATTAAAAAAGGGTGAAGCTAGTGTGTTGTAGAGTACCTGCCTCAAGCGTCAACTATCTTTCAAAAAAAAAAAAAATACTTCCAGGCCCCACATACGTGCTGGAGGCAATCTAGATAAATAAAAATGAAAGGGGACTGCATTTCATTGTTTTGTTTTGGAATCCATCTATTTAGTAGAAAGCAGAAAGCAAGATTGATACAGTGCTTTGCATTCTAGCATGAGAGAGTTGCTTAGCTTTGTCCATCATGGCAACAGTTCTTTGAAGATGGCCAATATGCTTGAAAATACGAAACGTGCTCTCCCAATCAAATGATTGGCACCATTCTATTTACAGATAAGATGTTGAAATAATATTAGTTTAATATTAAATATTAAGATTAAATAATATTAAACTAATATTAAACATCAGTTCCATAAATGAGTTACCTGCAAACCAACTTTGCAATTAATTTTCAGGAAGACCAAGCTTTAATGATTGGAATGACAACCGAGGATTTGGAAGACCCATGTACAAATCCCTACTTTGCTATGAAGTTCACAGTGTACCTTTGACTTGGTGATAATATCTCAGCCTGACTTAGTGTAAATCAGTGCAGGTAAAATAAAAGAGAGAAGAGACTTTTGGTCTTGCGCAGTAGCGCAGCAGCCAAGGGATTTCGGGGCTCCATGCCCTTTGGCTGAATTTCTTCCTGTTAGGGGACCCTAAAAGGGCCAGAAGCCACCCTGAAGAGGCGGCAAAGAAGGAAGGAAGTCCTGCGGACCATAGATGGCGGTCAACCCAATTGGTCCAGGAGAAGCCTTCCAGAAACCAACAGGAGAAAGACTAGCCTAACTTCAGAGTCTAGCTAGCCCAAGCTACAAGCAACCAAAGTCAAAAAGCACTGTTTTAAGCTGATTGTAAACAGTGCGTTTGAATCTGGGTAAGATCATCGATTTTCTCTATCCTACTTATTAACTTTCCTGGAAAAAAAAATTCCCAAGAAGCAAAAAATCTCCAAACATGAAGGAGGGGGATTTTTGCCCCATCCTTTTACTAACGGAAGCGGAGAATTAAACCTTTTATGGAGGACCAAAACTTATAGAAATGAAATGAAATGAATATAAAACCTAAATTTGGAAAAGTTTGGAATTGTTGAATGGTTAAGATTCTCATTTTAAAGGCAATTTTCTATTTTGATAATTTGAAAAATAAACTGATGATGACATCTAGTGGTGGATAAAGACTATGACAGCTATGGCTTTTATACAGGACTTGGCAAAGTCTGGAAAAAAGTAATCTGTACTTGTGACCTTCAAAGCTATAACAATAGAGAACAGCTGTGACAAAAAAAGAAAAAAATTGGGTTGCAGACAGAGGATTATAAACTTCAGGAAACCTTTTTGAATTATAAATATCTACTAAACTGTGACTCTAAAGCTATTTGCAGAGAAAAGAAAACCTCAATTCTTGACCACTATGGAAAATCAGAGACTTGCAGAAAGAACTTATCAAGAAAAAATAAATACCTTTCAAGAGAAGACATATGACAGTGGTGGCGAACCTATGGCACGCATGCCAGAGGTGGCAAATGGAGCCCTCCCTGTGGGCACATGCCATCGCCTCAGCACACGTGGTCTCTAAATGTTCGCCATCACTGACCTAAGGCCAGCCAGTCTGGAGCCGCCATTGGGGAGTCCACCATCCCACCCACCAGAGACCCCCTGGATCTCCCCCAACCCTGCCCAGCTCCCACAGGTGTCCCTCCCCATAAGCAACATCAAAGTGGCCACGCCCACCCAGGCCATGCCCACCCAGTCTGCCATGACTACTGCAGCTACACCCATCCAGTGGCCATGCCCATCCAGTCTGCCATGCTCACTGTAACTGCACCTGCCGAGTGGGCCACACCCACCCAGCACCCGGCGATACATAAGTGGGGTTTTGGGTTGTAGTTTGGGCACTCGGTCTCTAAAAGGTTTGCCATCACTGACATATGAGATGCTGCAACTAATTCAAACAACAATGACTTCAAACCACAAAGAAATCCAAAATAACTTTGAAAACATAAACCAATTCATCTCCAATTTAACTTTACAACAACAAAAAATTCCAGGAAATAACAATAGAGAAGGAGCAGATAAAATAGATAACTGAACACAAATTTGAGGATAGAGACTCAAAGATGGAACTTAACACAACAAAGAAGTATGATTTAACCCAAGTGGGAAAAAATTACAAGAAATATTGGTTTTGGAAAAGGCAACTTATACTTTAAGACCACAAGACAAATTTGAGGATAAGAAAAAAGACTGGTCAAAATGGATTGCAGAATTGTCAGGAACACCACTAGAACTGGAGAGACAAAAAATGATAAGAGATACAGAGAGAAAAAGAAAGAAAAAGATTTTCAACAAACATGAAAGAGCAAATGCCTCTTACAAAGATATTGTACTTGACTTATTTTTTATATCTACAGTGATACCTACAAGAATATGGAAAGACTCTTTGATTCAGCAGAATATATTGATTAAAGATATTGGGCAAAAGAAGAAGGCCAAAATGAAAATTAAGAAAATAGATGATAGGACTTATCAGAGAAAATATTTAAAAAAGAAACACATGTTTGAATATGGTTAAAGTAATAGAAAGATTTTGGATATGAATTTTACTTTAAGAGGGAGGAATCCCTCAAATAACATAGTACTCTCTCTTTCTTCTCTTTTCTTATCTTATTTCTTGATATGAGTAATATAAAAGAGTTAGAATGGCTTATATATAAGGACATATTTTAGACATTTAAATGTAATTGATTTTAAGAAAATTACAATGGATTAAAAAAAATGTTTTGATTAAGAGTTAAAAGACCAGATGACTAGATTTATTAAATGAAATATTTAAAGATTAAATATATTCTTAATTATGGTAAAAAAGAATGGAAAATTTTTGGAAATAAATATGTATTAGCTTAGGGAAAACATGGACTTTCAGTAGTATACAATCTTTTTATCCCTCTTTACTTTTTCTCTTTTTTTAGTCTTTTATTCCTTAAGTAAGATAAAAGTTATGGGATGGTTTACATGAGAAAAAATAGAATCAAATATTTAAATGTAATTAACTTTGAGAAAATCTTAACCAGTAAGAATGTCTTGAACATTGCGGGAAAAACAAATGTAAACAAGAACTGTAAACAGGATCTATGATGAGGCAAGCAGAATGACAAGATAGAAAAGAAATATTATATTGATGTGATTATTATTTGTGTAAATATTAGAAAAATGTTTATACTCAATTGTTATCTATCAAAACAAGTATTGTTAAGGTTGGTAAAAGAGAACATTAGTGGGAAGAAGAAGAAATCAAGTAAAGCTATTATGTGGATTATAGATCATAGAAACCAATTGTTAGCGAATGGTTTTTAAATGTAAACTCAGACAACACACTGTTTACCGAATATTAAGGTGACCATGTTAAACAATTAATAAAATATATTATAAAAAAAAATAAAAGAGAGAACAATATGCTATTTCAAATTCCTAGGGGAAAAAAGACAACATATAAGTGTCTTAGAGTTGGAAACATATTGTTAAACTTATTTTTTTAAATTTATTTATTAAATTTATTTGCTACCCAGAGTTGTTTTGTTACAAGTTGGGTGGCAAATAAATTTAATTAATAAATATAACAGTATTTTTCCAACCCTAACCCTTGGAAACATCATTTTTTAGAATCTACATGAATAATGTACCCTAGCAAAATAATACCTGACACTTCATAAATAAAACCAATTTATTGAAACTGGTATCAGGTCAAAAGGACATACGTATATATTAAATGTTTAATCTATCTAAATATAGAAACCCTTCTCTAAATTTCATTAAACAGATTACTTTACTTCTTCACAAGATAAGTAGTCCTAATGACAACAGTACAGCCCAACTCACTATGATTTTTTTTATTCAAAAAGGGAGAACACTTTTATTGTATTTCTTATGACTATATTTATTGTTAGTTAATACATTTAAATTGTAATGCTATATTGTTACAATAAGTTATAAGATTCAAAAAAAAAACACAGCTGTCATGAAAAATTCAGAGGAAAAAGCACAGTACTGAGGAGAAATAACCCATTGTTGAGTTCCCGCTTCAAAAGGAGAGAAGGGGTAATAGAAAAATAAGAATTTTTATAAGAATGTTGAATTGTAGAGTGGGAAATTATAGGGCTGGATAAGTTTGATTGTGTGTAAGAAGAATCCCTTTGTTGTTAAGGAAAACTTTTCTTGTGTTGCAGTTTTCTTATTTGGTCTGGTCAACTGCAGGAACTGGATCTCTCAATTTCATTCTCCCTTTCTTAGCAATATTTCCTTTTCAGGAAGGAAAGGATTGGGGGTTTTGTTTATGGGAAGAAATAATTTATTTGGGTCTGACAGGATTATGTAAAGTGGGGAACTGAACTTTGTGTGTATTATAATTACAAGATCAATACTTTTTTACTTAGATGAAACATATTTGGGGTTTTTATTTTTTTGCTTTTCACAATTTCCTTCTAAGTGGAATGTTTTTTTTCAGCTTGGAAGCTTAGTAATATTTTCTTTTTTAAGATAATGAAGCTTTGTGGAAGATTTAAATTCATCTTGGCAGGAAGATTATCAGCCTGTAAAGATTATGTGGCATTGTGAAGTTAGCCTTTTCTACAAACCATTAAAGGAAATACTGAAACATATCACTAATGTTGCATAAAATATATAGCTTTCAAAATCAATGTTGTGGCAACAAACTTTAAGAAAAGTATTATATTACTTTCTAGTGAATGTATCAGGTTGAAAGATGTGCATATTGCAGAACGTATGGAGATGGCACAATGTTAAATTCACTTCAAAATGTATATACAGGTCAGGAAACCACAGCAAGGACAGAACATGGAGAAACACAGTAGCTCCAGATTGGCAAAGGAGAAAGGCAAAGCTGTTTACTCTCCCCTTATTTATTAATCCCATATATTGAATATATATTAAAGGAAGCTGGATTGGAAGAAGATGAGCATCCTTTTAAAACTGGGCATCTGCTGTGTTGATGATACAACTCTGATGATCCTACACTGATAGCCAAAAATCAAAATATCTACAAGCCCTGGTAATAAAAGTCTAAGAACGCAGCATTCTGGCTGGGGAATTCTGGAAGTGGAACTCCACGCATCTTAAAATTGACAAAGATGAGAAACATTGATCTAGATAGGAGATCTGAGTTCAGAGAACATCTTCAATAGTCAAGTAGAAGGTAAGTGAGAAAAGGAAGCCTAAGACAGAAGATTTGAAATAAAAATAAGTATAAAGCCTGACCCATCTCACAATCAAAATTTCTGATATGGCTAAATCATACCTTTGCCCCTGGAGGGAGCTTGACACCTGTCATGTCTCTATTTTAGACATATAGGCAGATTCACAAAGTACTGGGATTCATGCAAATTATTATTTAAGAATGGGGTAAGATATTCACAGAATCCAAAGCCATTCTTGAACATTGCAAAAAATCCTTGGTTTACGATGGCAATTGGGATCGGAATTGCCATAGATAAGTGACACAATAGTAAAACACGATGTCAGATCTACACATATAACCAAAGCCATCTACAATGTCTTATTTTGTATTAAGTTTTGGATACCAGATACAATATGTGCCTGGAGCACACGCTGAACTTAATTTGCTCAGAAGGAGAAATATCAAACTTCATTCGATTCAGGGCAAAGCACTTGACCACAAATTATTTTCAGCCATTCATAATTGAAATGCAGAAATGGAGCTCAGATACAAGGACACCCATGGGAAGTATTGATAAATCTATTTATCCATAGAAGGTAATGGTAATAGTTTTTTGTCCTTAAATTAACACTTGATCACATGTTTTTGTCTATTTCTCAATAGACTCAATATTTTTTGAGCTATTTCATTTCATTTTTAAATCCCATGTTAGCAGCATTCTAAAAAAAACCTGGTTTATACATCATGCTTTCTGTGTCATTTAATTTTCTGTGTTTAACTCAGGAAATTATACAGATTTGGAGTTAATATTCAAAATAAAAATCATTTCATCGTTATTTTGCCATTTCGAGTATACATTTTTACAAAATTTCCATATAAAATTTAGAAATAATATATATTTTTTTAAAAAATAGAAGAATGAAAGTATCTCCTGAAAATAAATTAGGGTTCTCATAATATAGACTGAAGTCCCCCTACACAGACAGAAAGGTTTCTAGGACTTTTTAGAAGGAAACCATGTTTCAGATAAAATCCAGAAAAATGGGGGGATGGAGTCAAAAATTTCACAAAGAGGTAGTCACAATTGTTGGCTCAAAACCATACATTTTTACATGCATAGCACATAGGATCTGTGTAAAAAGGGGGTGGGACTTTAATCATGAGTTTGTGGGTGCTGTCTTATCTTTTTTGCCCCTGACCCAGTTCGTTGCATTTCTGTTTATTTACAAATATTTATCTACAAAGAGGCAAATGCATATTTTATATTTATAGCAGCAAGTGACAGGTGATCCAGAAATATATACAAATAATGAGCTCATAAAAGTCTGAAATACAACATTTCCACGATGTCTTCTTACCACACACAAACTTGTTAGCAGTGTTTCTTCCTGTAGGCATGTGGAAATCTGTTCATATACATTGCCTTTAACCTTCAGTAATCTACTAAAGTCAGAGAGGAGAGCTTTTTTCCTAAGAGGTTTGCATGATTGCCAGCAATATATCCAAATCTGAATGTACACTTTTTTACATAGAGTGATTTAGTTTCTTAAAGGAACCATTAGCATCCACTACTTACTGCCTGCTTCTATGTTCTTCAGTGAAATGCCATTACCAGCAGAAGTATTTGCTTTCTCAAACAGAGGACATAGTATTAGTTTGATTATAAAAAGTTATTCTTATCCAAATTGGCAGAAAAGCAATTGCTGTAAAAGTATGATTTGGAGTAATATATCAGAAAGCAGGTTCTGCACCAAATATTTCTTTTTTTATATTTCTTTGGAATTGTTCATGGGACGAGGTTATATGCAATGCAGTTCATATTTTTTGCCTTATGGCCCAAATGCCCACTTTTTATTAGCAATTCCTTTAATAGTGTCATAAAAAATCCAGGATCACCACCAATTCAATTTCTCAGAAATTGCCACCTGATATCTGTCCTGTTAACTTGAAGAGAAAGTAGATGTCATGAATATCAATCCTCCCTAGCTCTCAAGAATTGTAAATATTAAGGTTTCCCAAACCTGGTAAACCCTAGATATATTGTATTTCAGTTCCCATTACTTTAGCCAGCTAGTCCACTGCTCCATTAGATAAGCATGGGGAATTTTAAAGATTTATTTCCATGTCTTATTTTCTAAACTTGCATTCTGATATGTAGTTGACCTCTGAGTGATATAGGGATGGTGCAGCATTTTTTAAACCACTCTTTTGGGTATGGTTTACAATATTGCAAAGTTAATATTGAAATCACAATAAGCATCTTAAGGCATAACATTGTTTCTGAAAGTTCAAATCATAAATGTAGATATAACATAGGAATGACTGATGTCGGGTGTCTCACCAGATGAACAAGTGCCACATTTATTGCAGGGGAAAAACTCGTGTAAATTTTCTATGAATAATCAAGTAGAAGTCATTTTTATTCTACCTCTTGAGCAGTTATTTAGTGCATAATAATGTCTATGAATACCAAGGATGAGTTCTGAACTAACCAACTATATCTCCCTCATTCACTTTTCTTCTTTTCAATGATAGCAATCTTGTTAAATGAAGGATAAAATGTAAAGAGAAGCAATTATTGCTTGTAGGAGGTATAAAATGCAAGTATTTAGATCTGAGTTTTCCCCTAGACATTAAGGTTCAGTTGAGGGGAATCCCTTTCTGGTTGTTTTGTTACAATGCTTGGTCAGAATTTTATATTTTGCATCTTATATACTGTATATATTTTAATGTTACATGGTTATTAGTTTATTGTTTGCTTTGCTTTCGTGTGGGATGGGATTTCTCCTCCTTTATTACAAATGTCTATTAGAATAGAATAGAATAGAATAGAATAGAACTGGAAGGGACTTTGGAGATCTTCTAGTCCAGCCCCCTGCTCAAGCAGGAAGACTTATACCATCTCAGACAAGTGACTGTCTAGCCTCTTCTTAAAAATATCCAATGATTGAGCACCCACAATTTCTGGGGGCAAGCTGTTCCACTGGTTAATTGTCCTCACTGCGAGGAAGTTTCTCCTTAATTCCAGGTTGCTTCTCTCTTTGATCAATTTCCAACCATTGTTTCTTGTCTTGCCTTCTGGTGCTTTGGAGAATAGTTTGACTCCCTCTTCTTTGTGGCAGCCCCTCAAATACTGGAATACTGCTATCATGTTTCCCCTATTTCTTCTTTTCTTTAGACTAGCCAGACCCAAGTCCTGCAGATGGGTACACGGTAGGCTAAAATCTGCACTTGATGAACGCTGATCATCCGTTCATATCAACTAGTATTAACTCCAGAGCCATGGAGTTCTGGACTTTTTACTTTCAAGATTTTTATTTAGGATATGGTTAAAGAGATGGGGGAAAGTGCTCATCTAATTCATAGAAGTTGCAATTCAGGTGAGACAGCTAATACTTTAGAACAGTTTCTCAACTTTGACAACAGAAGTGTGGACTTGAACTCCATTTATAAATTGAGTAAATAAATAAATAATCTCCCCAAATTCCCCAGCATAAATCTGAAAGTTACCAAGGCTGAGAAATACTACTTTAGAAGATGAAAGCAAAATTTAACACAATCCTGTATCAGTGAAGAATTTTGATTAAGAGGAATTCTGAACTGTTACAATTATTACAGGGCTCGTACTTCTATGAAAACTTCAGGCATAGTTTTATAAAATACTGAAAGCCATAGAAATGTTAACTTCATTTTGATTATTAATAGTGAAAGACATATACAGTATATCCTGCTTGGTTATATCTGCAAGATTTGGAATCTATGACAACAAAAACTGTGGATATTTCACACACAGCTAAGAGAATCACCATACAACATTAGAGGGAGAGATCTATAGTGATTGGCAGCAATGGATTCCTGATGCATAGCTTGTCTTCAAACATCTAGATGAACACCTGATGGCAGCAAAAGTTCAGAATTTTCTATACTTCTCTGATGAAATCTGGTGATTGTCTGGAGGTTTGTAGCTTAGATAATCTTGCATATATATATGATTTATTAGCCATTAAATTAAACTTTTCTTTTTCTGCAAAGGAAGAAGAATGTTGTGCTATCTGGTCAAATTTGGGATATTGTTTTGCTCATGAGATAAACATTGAGGTTTTTCTTTTACATGGTCATTCTGTAAAGTATAGGCACACTGTTTACACACTAAAAAGGGTTGACATGTAATAGCCTCAGGTAATGAATAAAAACTCTTATGTCTTTGCCTAGCATGGCTTGGCGATTGCTGGGTATTAATAGACAGGATTAGCAAATGCAGCAGACAGCAAAGCTCCTACTTTTTGCCTTAGCTTCCCCTTTGCTATCAGTCTCAGGCTTGGCTCCAAAGAATATAGAGCAGTGGTTTGAAATACATAAAGCTCAACTTCCTTCTGTGTGGCTTATCCTGGAGGTGGAGGGAAACAGCAAATTCTGGGTTCTAGGAAACCTGAAGATGTCTTTTCAGATTTCTGCTCAGGCACCCTGGAGAAACAACAATCTTACTTTTTTAAACAAAGACCACCCAGTCTCTGAACAAGGAGAAACAATTATTGGCTTTTATCTGCTCGCTCTGGGTACGTACAGTTATGGTGTCTCTTCACTTTATGAAATGAAACATATAGGAAAAGTTTAAAATAGACTACTATATTAAAGAATAAGAGTCCATTCTCTTTCCTTGTGCAGTTGTTTGGAGAGCAGAACAATAATTTATGTTTATCTTAAAGTAAACAAGAATTTGGAAAGAGGAGAGAGCAAAACAAGATTATGAATCCAGTATGCTATTCAGGTAAATTGGATTAGAAACTGATGATGTTTGAGTTGCAAATAGTTTTCTTTCCAAAACTAAGCTGTTTGATGTGGCCTTTTCCCAAACCATTTGCATGAGTGCTAGTCTGAGTCTATCGTTTCTCAAGAATTCTTACTTGTAACCTTCTCAAGGTTATCTGAGGGTGATATCAAAAGAGTCAAGTTGACTGCTGGGCCATGTATTCAAAACCCCAGCTGTTTTTGCTGTTTTGCAGAGATAGAAGCAGGTGGTTAGTTTCCTAGAGGGATACCATTTGTCTGAAAGAGTATAGGGATTCCTACCTGAGCAGGGGTATGGACTAGAACAGAGGTCCCCAACCTTTTGGGCACCAGGGATCGGTTCTGTGGAGAGAGGTTTTTCTGTGGACCAGAGAGTGTGTGGTTTTGTGTGCTGCCTGCATCCCATCGATTGGGCTTTGCTTGTTTGTGCAGCCCAGTTGCTGGCATGCTGCAGTCCGGTACTGGTCCATGGACTGGGGGTTGGGGACCCCTGGACTAGAAGACCTCCAAGGTCCCTTCCAACTCTGTTATTCTATTCTATTCTATTCTATTCTATTCTATTCTATTCTATTCTATTCTATTCTATTCTATTCTATTTAATTTTGCCTGACTTCAACTGGCAGACAGAACTGGAATCAATCAGGCAAGCTCAGAAAACTCCAATAAGGAAGTATTCATTGAAGAAAGTATGGGAAACCATTACCAAAGAGGGGAGGAGTGATGGGGGAGGGACAGCCATGGTGGGTCAGCTGGGGTGGGTGGGTGGGTGAAGCAGCCGGGCTCAGGTGGCTAAGGCCAATTGTCCCATTCTGTATATTTACAAAATCAGCCATTACATTATTTTGAACCTCTTTGTCACCCTACATAATGGGCAAGCGGCCCACTTTCTGTCTGTTCCTTGGTTTTTCTTGGTTTTTGTTGGTTCCACCTCTGCCATTGGTGATGTTTCTCTCTGACTTTGTGAGAATTAATTTTGTTTGATAAAGCAATACTACAAAGAAGAGAAGAACTAGTAAAGGATATTCTAAGGATAACTATTGTAGCATTTGAGAATTTACATATTCAAGTAGGGCTCTCCTAGATGTGGCTACTTCAATGGGTGGGACACAGATGCTATATTTCTGCACACCCCAAATTATCTTTTGAAATTCAATCTGAAGTGCTGCCTTACATTCTTGTATCTAGTAGAGTAATTTTGCATTTCAATACTTAAGTATTTCAGCATTTTAATCATTTAGAATTTTAATATGTCTATAATTTTCTATTTTAGCCATTTATATTTATAAAATATATTGCATATATTTTATAAATAAAATATATTTTATATTTTACATTTATTTTTTATTATTTTGGTATATGTGTTTGCCTTGTATTTTGGTCATTTTATTCAAATTGTTGTATAAGTTGTTTATTTACTGTATTTCCTTTTATTCTTTTCTTGGATTATGTAGCTTTTGCCATTCAACAGTTTGAAATTCTAGTTAGCTCTTCAATAAAGAAAATCGTAATAGTACAAAATGCCATACCTCAGTTAACTTTGGTGAGCCCAATATTTCTGAAATGTCTTCTGCTCCCAGATGTGAGAAGGTCTAATAATCTAAAGGAGGTATTTTGACTGATGTTCCTTTTAAAGTATTGCAAAATATTCAAGAAGAGGAGGCATATAACAGATTGTCTTTTATAGTCCCTTACAGTATTTTACATTGGAGGCTTTTAAGAAGAGACTGGACAGCCAATTTTCTGAAATGGCATAAGGTCTCCTGCTTGAGCAGGGGGCTGGACTAGAAGACCTCCTAAGTCAGTGGTGGCGAACCTATGGCACGGGTGCTAGAGGAGGCACTCAGAGCTCTCTCTGTGGGCACACACACCATCGCCCCAGTCCTAGGCCTTCAGCTGGGTTTTATAAAACCTTTTTGCTTTAGGCCTCCTCCGCCGTGTGCAAAAAAAAAAAAAGGTTCAATCAGTCAATTTCAACTTCTCGCGGGAAAAAAAAAGATCTTGCAAAGTTGGAATTGATTGATTGAACTTTTTAGTCCCACCCAGTCTGCCGTTACCACCGCAGTCATGCCCACTCAATGGGCCATGCCCACCGAATGGGCCATGCCTACCCAATGGGCCATGCCCACCCAATTGGCCACACCTAGCCAATGGGCCACACCCACCCGGCACTCGACGATGCATAAGTGGGTTTTGGGTTGCAGTTTGGGCACTCAGTCTCTAAAAGGTTCGCCATCACTGTCCTAAGTCCTTTCCAACTCTGTTATTCTGTTATTACCTTCATATGCTTTTGATAAACTTAAACTTTCCTTTATAGCAAGTGCAATATACATTTTGGGGGGAAGTAATTACACGAATAGCCCCTAAATAGGAAATTCTTTATGCCGTCCCCAAAGAATCCCTAAGCAGAATTTGCCTTGGTTTATATGAATGCATATATTTGAAATATTTGAAATATATTTCAGATATTTTATTTAATTTTACATTCCAGGTTGGATGTCTTGGATTGGGAATAGCATTGTAATTTTTGTACTATATAAACAACGAGCTGTTCTTCAACCCACGGATTATCTGACATTTAATCTGGCTGTATCTGATGGCAGCATTGCTATCTTTGGTTATTCCCGTGGTATCATTGACATTTTCAATGTGTTCCGAGATGATGGCTTCCTTGTTACATCAATATGGACTTGTCAGGTAAGCAGTCCATTAGCTCTATTGTGCAATTGTGAGAGATAAACATCACACAATATGAAGCCTGCTATCAGGAGCATTCACCAGGGATTGTCAGAATTTAAGATGGTGACAGAGCCTATTAAATCAAATCCCTATTTGTTGTTTATAGTCTCTTGTTCCATTTTTGCAACATATATAGGAATAATAATATTATTTCAACTATCAAGCACAAAGTGTTTAGACACACATTAGACAAGTCACAGAGCCATTGCCTAAGCAACTATAACTTTATTTTTATATTTCTCCAATTATACTGTCTATTCATCTACCATCTACTTCTAAAATATAGGTAGTCCTTATTTAATGATGCTAATTGGAACCAGGAACTGTTGTTGAATGATATGGTCATATAGGACAAAAACCATGTGAGTGCCACTTAGCAATGGTAGTTCCAGCAGTCTCAACAGCCATCATTAAATGACGACTGTGCAGGTCGTTCAGCAAGGACCTCACATGATCACAACTTTCATCTTTGCCTTATGTGAAGTTTTCAAGAAGTGTAATTCAAGAATAAAGCAAGGGAACGCCACGTCCACATGCAACTTATATTTAATACACATCATTAAGTAACAAATATCATTCTTACATCATGTTTATCTTAAGATGCTAAAAGAAATATTTCATTTTTAAAAATTTCATATAAAACTGTTACTCAGATTACACAAATATTGAATTAAAATGGATTCAATTATATTATAGAGCCTTAAATAGAATATATGGAAACTTCTGCCCATTTTGTAGTTGAGAAACCATTTCACCGACATTTTTTAATTCAGAAGGATATGTTGCCTGCTACCTAATTTGTGGCATGAAATTGTCAAATCCTTCTCCTGCTAATGTTTCCTTTGTGGAACATTTGTGCCAACACTTAGCAAGGAAATTGAACGCATGAGTTAGCACCTTTTACAAACTGTAGTTATAGTATGCTATCGGATTTTCTTGAGAGGTTCAATATAGAAAGCAAGGAAAATATATTGCAGAAAAACATACACATGTGCACATGCACACACATACACTAGCATAGCATAGCATGCACATGATGAACTTAGTCTATAGTCAATATTGAATATTGTAGGAGGAGAGCCATGTTAGTCTAGAGAAGGGGTAGGGAATCTTGGCTCTTTTATGACTTATGGACTTCAATACCCAGAATTCCTGAACCAGCCATGCTGACTCAGAAATTCTGGAAGTCCACAAGTCATAAAAGAGACAAGGTTTCCTACCCCTGGTCTAGAGTAACAAAAAATCTTGAATCTGATTGCACTTTTATGACCAACCAGTTTTATTAAAAGGCATAAACTTTTATGAGGTACAGCTCACTTCATCAGGTGCGTAGAATGGCTATACTGATATAGGATTTAAATTGGGGTAAGGTAAAGGGGAGGAAGGGAGAGAAATACAAGTTAGTTATGAAGATGCAGGTTACATGAGAGATAGTTCACAAGTACCATTTCAATTAACAAATTATAATGTGTTAAAAATCCATTCTGTTTGTGAACTGTCTCCCTTAAAGTGCTTGATATAAAAAAGAAACAAGAAAAAGAGAGAGGGAGAGAGACTAGGTAGCAACATCAGTGCTAGTGAGAGGGGTTTGTTTCCTGATTATATACAGTAGTATGATTTCTGGTTTTGGTGGGTGTGTGGTTTTCTCCTTGGTAGTTCTTTGATTAGAGCAGTGATGGCGAACCTTTTAGAGACCAAGTGTTCAAAAACTGGCCCTGCCCCCGCTCCACCCCTGCCCCGCCCCCACTCCGCTCCGCCCCCACCCCACCTGCCTGCAGGGCCACTCATCACCTCCATGGCCTGCCGCAGATTGCCCAGCAGTGCCATGGCAGCCATGCCCTCTGCCCGTGCCCCGCAGCATTAACTGTGCACGATGGGGCATGAGGGCAGAGTCTTGTCTACACTGCCTGGCTGCCATGTCCTTGGCTGCACTGCTCTGCGTGAGCCATGCTTGGGGTTGACTCTTCTCCAGGAGGGCTACTGGTGAGGAGGGGGTCATGGGGGGACGCAAGGCTGGGGCAACAGCACGTGTGCCCACAGAGAGGGCTCCGAGTGCCGTCTCTGGCACCCATGCCATAGGTTCGCCACCACTGGATTAGGGTATTTTTTTTTTTGCTTGATTGTTCTTCAGGCATTAATCTCTTGTTATCTGGGTATTGCTTGCTGGAGAGGATGTATCCTTTTGTTTCCTTCTTAAGTTTTGTGTTGTCTCTTTTGAATGGTGGGTAAATATGGTATATCTCTATGTGTAGATTGACAGCAGATTCGTCTGAAAGACAGGCTTCTAGGTATTCTCTAGCTCTTTTGGATTTAGCTTGGTCTAGGATGCTCATAGTTTCCCAGTTGAAACTATGGTTAAATCTGTCCATCTGTTGCAAGATTAAGAAGTGTTCACCATGACTTCTTACTGCTAGTTGACACTTATGGATGTGCTTTGCTAGTCTTCTGCCTGTCTGTCTTACAGAGTAATTGCTACGGTCCTTCTATTGTATGTTGCAGATAACTCCTGTTTTTTTTCTCTTGGGATATTGGGTCATTTGGTTTACTTAAGATGTTTTGGAAGGCTTTAGTTGGTTTTTGTGCTACAGTGATAGCATGTGGTTGTAACAGTCTATTATCATTTTCATAGCTTGTGTTAGGTGGGTATTCCTCTGATTTATTGGCATATTTGTCCATCAAACTGAAATTAGGTGGTGAAGCAGAGGTTGATGTGACCTAGTGGTTCGTGATCTCCTACAACGATAAGTTAGGAGGGTCAGATTATTTATTACCGCCTGTCCAAGTTGAGGGCTACACATTATCGTATTATGTTGATGTCTAATTCATTGAATTTGATCCTAAAGTGTGTTCCTTCCTACCAATAACTTCAAATCTTTTTTCATGGCTGTCCAAGTCCAGGACTAGCTCTAAGGTACTGTTGCCAGTGCAGCAAAACTGACTTTGAGCAACTGAAGCAGTAGTTCATTTATTGGGTAGGTGTAATACTTTGCTCAGCAACAAAACACAGTTTGTTCTGCCAACATGGAATATAAAGTCAAATGCAAAGGAACAGGCTGAAACACAGAATGACCTTATCAGAGAAACAAATATTTTGCAAACCATCAAACCTCAGTTCAAAACATATTTTCTGAAAAGTATCCCTGATAAATGCTAAGACTATCATGAGGCTCACTTACAATTCAATATAGACAGGCTTACACACAAACGTGATGTTTTATTTGATGTACATTTCACTTGTGCTCATTGAAACAGTAAGATGCAGTTGCTAGTGAAGGCAATATTGGTACAGGCAATAACACTAGAAACTCTGAACATATAGGACTTTGACAACAATTTCTAAAGGGAGCTATTGTAGAAATTAATTATTCATTTAGTGACCAAAACTGCAATCTTATATGTTTAACAGTAAGTCACCTCCTAAGCTCCATGAGTTTACATCTGATTAGATGAAAACTATCAGTCATGCCATCAGATATTGTCATCAATAATGTACAGTAAGTCATAACTTTTTCACATTAATTCAAAGAGCATTCATAATTCAAATGACAGAAGACAATATGCATCCACACACTGACTAAGAAGCCAAACTTTCTTATATATCCACACAATCTTGGAGCCATTCAGATTGAGCAAGATCCTGCAGTGGGGACCTTGTGGTCCTCCAGATTTTGGAAAAACCAGACAGCACCCTCTGCTCAGTGCAGCCAAATATGAGGAAACCGCACCCATGGCTTGGACCTATGGGAGTAAGCGTAATATCGGTATTATTATTTTTTTGTTTCAGTACTTTTCATTTTCCATATTTTTTTATTTCATTCAGTTATATTTGATTCTTTGGACAAGTCCCTGCATTTTTTTTCCAAAGCTTTTTTGTCAAAGCTTTGCTTGTTTCCTAGAGCTAAGAAGAAGGGACTGGCCCAAATCTATCCAGCTGCTTTTGTGCCTAAGGAAATTTCTAGTATAACTGCCTTCACCACCACACCAAACTGTCTCTTGGGATCCATACGCCAATATTTAAGTCCTTGGGGAGTTCAGGTTAAACTCAGGACATTAAAGGGCCAATATATATAACATTATTATCTCTTTTTATCTGAAACAGATTGTATTGCATCCTGCAAAAGTACACACAAGTCTGTGTTCTTGTGTTTCAGGGTACTGTTAAAAGCATAGCAGCAGTACTATGATGGAGAGACAGAATAAAAGATCAACTTTCATCAAGAATTCTCATGAACTTTTCTTGTTAATCATTTGACAGTCTTATCCCATTAATGTTTACTTGGAAATAATTTTTGTGGAATACATTGGAAATTAATTCCAAGAAAACACAATTGTGGCTTTGGGTAATCTTCTTCACTTTATCCTGAGAGAAAATACACTGGACTTGAGTTCTGAGTATATAGAATTATGGTATTCATACATAAAGCATGAGAAGAAAATTGCATAAATACACTATGACAATTTTATGGGTTGCTTTGTTTAACATGCAGACAATACATAGGTAAAAATTAATGAATCCCTATATTATAGAAAGAGCAGTCTTACTGTAAAACTGACAATCTGTTAATATTTTTTAAACACAAAGACAAAAGCCAAGAGAATCAATAATGAAATTAGTTAACATTCTTGATGTACATTCTTGTACAAAATAGTCATTACTTTCATCCTTTCTTTATTGAATAGAAAACTTCATTAAACAGAAAAACTATTCCAACCACAAATTTGGAGATGTTAAACCCAACAATGCTGCTTGATATTTGAAGAGTAAGATTTGTTCTTGGAACAAATTCAAGAACATCGAATTCTTTCTGCCCACTGACTGCATTTTTTTCTCCCAGTCAGTAATTGTATTGGCACAATATGCCAACCTATGTTTGTTTGGATTGTTTGGTTTTGAGTCTTCATGTGATCTCAAGCATTGGACAAACCCTATGGTTTGTCATGCAGGCTTTAAGGCTCAGTGTGTGGTATGATCCCATTAATTAAGCCAACCATATTGCCAGGTGACAATAACCATGCAAAAAGTTAGAGGTTGGCTCAAAGTCAACCATTTGTGTTTTTTCCCCTGAAGTTAATTCATTGAGTGCATTCTAAGGCAGAAACATGATTTGATATCTTGCATCAGATGACATAGGCTCTGAAAGGGAAATATTTATGCATTGCCCCAAAACAGATATGAACTACGGGGAAAATAAATATTAAAAAGGACAATAATTTGAATAGAAATCTGCATGTCTTAATATTTATTTATATAAGCAGCATTTTAAATTGATTTCTGGAATGAACATTTCAGAGAAGACAAAGCAAACATTCATAATTAAGTTGGACACTACTCCAGAGCACTTAGATCAGGGGTCCCCAAATTCTGGGCTGCAGCCCACTAAAGGGCCATGGCTATTCAGAATTGGCCTGCCACTCACACAAGTTGAGTTGCGTGTGTGCATGCTGGCCCAACACTTGTGCAAGGGCCCACCATTCATGCAGCTCAGTTCCCCTCTTCCCCCCCCCAGCCAGGCCACCAAGCCACAAAGGTTGGGAACCGCTGATTTAGATCAGTTCTTGGATGTTCTTCAACCATCCAATTTGTTTAATAAACTACCTCATAATTAATTAACCCTCACTGAATCAATAGTCATATTCAGGGCTTTTTTTTTGTCATAGAATGCCCAGAACAGAGTTCCGGCACCTTTTTTGGATGGAACCTTGTAAGGTAGGCAAGGCGGGTTGTATGACATGTGTGAGTTCCGGTACCTTTTTTTTTTTTTTTAAGAAAAAAAGCACTGGTCGTATTAGTATCTCCTTTACATATAATTCCATATTACAGTTCAAATTAAATATAGTATATATTCCACTTCCTCTCAAGTTAAAGATGCTCTGCACATTTTAAAGAACACTCTTTAAAGAACACTCTAAGAACATTTTATAGAAAAATAAGTACCTGTTTCTTTTAGGTATAGAGAAACAGCACAGTTGGGAGATTGATTATATTTTACACTATGCCCTTCTGGATTGACAGTGCCCAGTGGCATCCATGTGAGGTGTCAAAGAAGTTAAGATGGTGGCCACAGCCATGAAATCAAAGCTTTTCTTGACTTTTTTTTACATCTTCACCTCTCTGATTGCCTCTGCCTGGTATATCATACATTTTTCACAGCATGTGAATATTTTTTGCCATGAAAATATATATAGTATGACTAATTTTTTCTCTGTTTTTCTAATTCTTCTGAGCGTGCTCCATCCAGAATTTGCATTTTGAAGTTCCTGTAAGCAACTTTTGTCCACAGCAAGGAACATGTCAGGAGCAAAGAATCAGGACCATACATTAAATTGCAATCAAGAAGATTTATTGTTCAAAGTCTGTATATAAGAATCTAGTAAATTAAAATTCAATGCTAAATTGGCACTAGATAAGGGTCAATGGAATTTAACAGCAGTTGGACTTAGAGTTTATGGGAATGTAACAATTCTAGTTTGACAACTCACTTAACTCTGCCCCCTGGCTCTAGTGGTTGTTCTCCTATAGAACAACAGTAACAAGTGGTTGACTTTGGCTGTTTCATGGTCTTTTTCCATATCAGTCTCAAAATCTGCTTTCCTCCTTTTTCTATAACTTAGACAGTGGGTTTTCTTGTTCATTTAACACATACTTCATCCACATTGTATGCCTATTTTTTATTATTGTTGTTTAGAATATCTGCATATTCTCTGATTTAAACATGAAGACTTTCCTTGATGACACATCATTTCATTGATATATCCTGAATATTTGCTGTTGCTCTTGGTACTCTAAAACCAAGGGATGCAATTACTCTCTAATCCAGCATTTCTCAACAGTATCAACTTAAAGATATATAGTATGTACTTCAACTGCCAGAATTTCCTGGCTGGAGAATTTTGGGAGTTGAGGTCCACATGTCTTAAAGTTATCAAAGTTGAAAAACACTGCTCTTATTTATTTGTTTGTTTGTTTGTTTGTTTGTTTGTTTGTTTATTTATTTATTATTTATTTATTTATTTATTTATTTATTTAGATTGATGGATTTCTGACATTGCTGTTTGGCCTCGCCAGTATTAATACACTCACGGTGATCAGTGTAACTCGTTATATAAAAGGGTGCCATCCTAACAGAGGTAAGAGATTTGGGAAATATAAAGTTCACTCAACTATATTTGCACTATTTAAAAGGTTTTTAAGAAATCAGAATGTTTTATTTTTTTATATTTATTTATTTATTTATTTATTATTTATATTTTTACCCCGCCCTTCTCCCTGCGGACTCAGGGCGGCTTACAGCCTTTTAAAAACAAATACATAAATACAAAAAATACTAAAGTTAAAATATTAATTAAGATGAAATATTATTAGGCCTTTGTTATTTTAAAAATTATTATAAAAACCCAGCTAAAAAATAACCCTTAGGCCAGTCCTGCCAACTTAAATAACCATGTCTTGAGGGCGCGGCGGAAGGAAGGGAGATCCGGGATCACCCGGATCTCTGGGGGTAGTTCGTTCCATAGGGTGGGAGCTCCAACCGAGAAGGTCCTCCCCCTGGGGGTCGCCAGCCGGCACTGTCTGGCTGACGGCACCCTGAGGAGACCCGCTCTGTGGGAGCGTATCGGCCGATGAGAGGTAATCTGAGGCAGAAGGCGGTCTCGGAGATAGCCAGGTCCGGTGCCATGGAGCGCTTTGAAGATGATAATCAACACCTTGAAGCGCTCCCGGAAAGCCACCGGCAGCCAGTGCAGCTCGCGCAGCAACGGCGTTACATGGGAGCGACGAGTCCCTCCCAACACCGCCCGCGCGGCTGCATTTTGGACTAACTGGAGCCTCCGAGTGCTCCTCAAGGGGAGCCCCATGTAGAGAGCATTGCAGTAGTCCAGGCGGGAGGTGACAAGGGCATGGGTGACTGTGCGCAAGGCGTCCCGGTCCAGAAAAGGCCGCAACTGGTAAATCAGGCGTACCTGGTAAAACACCCCCCTGGCCACGGCCGTCAACTGGTCTTCCAGTGTCAGCCGTGGATCCAGGAGGACACCCAAATTGCGCACCCTCTTCGAGGGAGCCAAAGTTTCACCCCCTATAGTCAGCGACGGAGTCAACTGACTATGCCGAGGCGCCGGCAGCCACAGCCACTCGGTCTTGGAAGGGTTGAGCCTGAGTCTGTTCCTCCCCATCCAGACCCTTACGGCCTCCAGGCACCGGGCCATCACGTCAAGGGCAACATTGGGGTGGCCTGGGGTGGAAATGTACAGCTGAGTGTCATCAGCGTACTGATGGAAATCCACCCCAAAGCCACGAATGATCTCACCCAGCGGCTTCACATAAATATTGAACAATAGGGGGGAGAGGACCGACCCTTGTGGCACCCCACAAGTTAGGGGCCTTGGGGTCGACCTCTGTCCCCCTGCCAATACAGACTGCGTACGGTCGGTGAGGAAGGAGGAGAACCACCGCATAACGGTGCCTCCCACTCCCAACTCCACCAGGCACCGCAGCAAGATACCGTGGTCCACGGTATCAAAAGCCGCTGAGACGTCCAAAAGAACTAGGACAGAGGAGTAGCCCCTGTCCCGGGCCCTCCAGAGATCATTCACCAGTGTGACCAATGCCGTTTCCGTGCTGTACCCTGGCCTGAAGCCCGACTGGAGTGGGTCCAGATAGACTGTTTCCTCCAGGTGCCGGGGGAATTGCTGCGCAACCACACTCTCAACAACCTTCGCCACAAAGCGAAGGTTGGAGACCGGGCGATAGTTAGCCAATACATCTGGGTCCAGGGAAGGCTTCTTAAGAAGGGGCCTTACCACCGCCTCCTTCAAGGCTACGGGGAAGACACCCTCCCGTAGAGAAGCATTTATAATTCCCTGGAGCCAGGCTCGTGTCCCCTCCCGAGCCGCCAGTACCAGCCAGGAGGGGCACGGATCCAGTAAACATGTGGTTGCATTCAGCCTCCCCAGGATCCTGTCCACGTCCTCGGGAGCCACAGAGTCAAACTCCTCCCATATAATAGTCTCAAGACCTGCTCCCGTCTCCTCCCCCGGGGCCACCCAGTCAGAGTCCAAACCCTCTCGGATCTGAGCGA